>NC_137142.1:34280716-34300716 GCF_949319135.1 Squalius cephalus
TTATAAAGCGGATTTGACCTCATTCAGAAATGCACAAATGTAGCATGATGGGGTTTTGATTGAATTCTGATATGAATCAGTCCTGATTCTCTTTTGTAAGTTGTATGTTAAATAGTTGCTGATAATTTCATCATGTTTATAGCGTTCAGCTCTGGCTGTTAACGTCGGATTATTTGTGCGTTTTTGAGTGCTTTTGTTATTGTGTTCTGATAAAATTACTTTTTATCCATTAACACATTTACACACACACACACACACACATGCACATTTGCAGACCGACTACTACACACCCACACAACATGCATTTTAATGGGAAACACAATTTCAGACTGGCAAAAAAATAAAAACTGATTGAAAAATTATTTTCAACTGAGGTGCAAATTAACTGTCGGGCTTAAAAATATATTGCTTTTTCACGACAATAACTAATCAAACGTGAGCCGGCAGGCGTCGGGTTCTGGCTTAGTTATGGCACTTGCCTCATATTAGCATGAATTGATTTTACTACAATTTTTCCATAACGCAGCAATCCGTCAAAGTCGGCTCACGACGGTCGGCGTTCTGACAGACAATCAGACCGGACTTCTCCCGAGGATTTCCCAGCGTTAATATAATGTGTCCTGTCTCTGGTCGTGCCGGAGAAACGCTCCGATCAATCAAGCTCCGGCTCGGATGCGGAGAGTGATGAATGCTGGAGTGTGTCTCTCTCTCTCTCTCATATAGCTGTCCTTCTGTCTTTTCTACTTCATGCAAACGTCCTTCGGCTGTGAGACGCAAGGAGCGAAATAGACATATTCTTGTTTGCATTTCTGATCAAATTGTACATTTAGAAAGATACATGTTTCTTCTGAATCAAACACAACTACGGGAAAGAAAATACAGCGTCACTTACTGTGAGTGTCTGAATGTCAAAGCATTAGATGCAAAATATCAAAGCAAGTGTTGTTTATTGTAAAATAGAGAAAGATGCACAAACACACTTTACTAAACATTTGACAAATTGAAGTTTGGTAGGACTGTCACTTAATGTGAGTGTCAGTGTCTTGTGTTTGCATTCAGCTTTTATTCTTCTGGTGTTTTAGTGTTTTTTTTAAGTGGATGTGTGAAGTCAGTTCCCACAATATACAATAAAATGTTTCTCGTTTGGACTTTCTATTCATCAAAGAAACCTAATGTATCTCAGTTTCCTCATAATAAATGTTTCTTGAGCAGCAAATCATCATTGATGTTTGCATGTTGCAAAGTTACTGTAATTAGCACAGAAAACACACATAAACAGACTATTTTCATGCTCATAAATAAGTGTTGCAGTGAATGCACACAAATTGCATGATTCAGAAATGTGTCACAACGCAATTCATAATGCAAAGCAAACATTGCATTGGCGGAAAATTAAGAAATTTAAGAATTTTATACTTTTATTCAGCAAGGACGCATTAAATTGATGGCAAGTGACAGTAAAGACATTTATAATGTTACAAAAGATTCTATTTCAAAATAAAAGCTGTTCTTTTGAGCTTTCTATTCATTAAAGAATCCTGAAAAATAAAATGCATCACAGTTTCCACAAAAATATGACTTTTCAACATTGATAATAATTATAAATGTTTCTTGATCATCAAATCATCGTATTAGAGTGATTTCTGAAGGATCATGTGACACTGAAGACTGGAGTAATGATGCTGAAAATTCAGCTTTGATCACAGGAATAAATTACACTTTACTATATATTCACATAGAAAACAGATGATTTACAGTACATTGAAATAATTTTTCACAATTTTTAATATATTTTTGATTAAATAAGGTGAGCCAACATCTTTGAATAGTAGTGTATATTACAGATTAAAATAGCATCTGTTTGTCAGTAGATGTATATTAGTCACATGGGCATATTTGGTTGTATTTTATTTAGGATGGGAGATGGAGAAACACACGATAGATTGTGTTTGTGAAGACTGTAATCTTTTAAAATCAACATGAAATCAAAAAAGACCGTTTTAGTTTCTTAATGCATGTTTCTGGTTCTCTGTGATCGTTCATTAAAGGAAAGATCCTTTTCGGCCATCCGAGTCTATCCTGATATTTAACAGCCATTGTCATAATCCAATCATTTCCTAATGGATAAAATCAAATCCCACCCTACAATTTTTTTCTCATTGAATCTCCTGTCTCACTTGGAAATACATCAGATTATTGAAGTTAAATGCTTTGCAAATTGCATTGCATGTTGACTTTAAAACTTTTTGTGATTTATGTTTTGCCTGAAGAGTGTGTTTGTGCGGTCTATTCTAATGCAATGACATTCACATAGTCTTAAGTGTGACTTAAGCAAATTTGTATGCACCGCTGTAAACGACACATGACTTCAGTGAAATGCACAGCAAAAGGTTGTTATGTGATGGACAGTGTGAAACCTCCTTTGATACATGCTCTTCCTCATCTCTGAACCCTTGTCCTGCCCTTTTGATTCATTTGCATGATCTTGTCAGAATCCCACTTCACAAGAGACGGGACGGACCCGTCCTGCCACTCTCAGTGTCAATATCTGACACGTTTGAAGCCACAAATCACTGTTTTAAGAGTGGAAGGGCAGAGAGCATGTCAGTGTTTTGAGAATCTGCTAGGTTTATGCTTTTTGTTGTTTCATCGTATTTATTCAGAGACCGATGAAAAAAAAGTACGATGAAATTCTGATCGCTTGTGATGTCAATGAGTGCGTTTGCATAAACCCATAATGCTTAATAAGCCGACTATAACGCTTAGATCCACAGAAGACGAAGATGATTTTAAAAGAACATAAGATTTATTATGAACTCAGAATAACAAGCCGACATATGAAACAGTGGCTAGTGCACAGACGACATCCGACCATGAGCTGAGGGACTAAAGGAACTAAAATTGTGGTACAAACAAGGTTCATATGGAGACTAAGGAGGACTAATTATATCAGTTACCATGACAACTAATAAGTGGCGGGAAACTATAGGAAACACATGTGACTGAATGAAAACAAAACACACTGAATGTGACTGTCTGTGACACCGACAGTGTGTGTGGTCATGTAAATGTATTAAACCGTTCCCTGTAATGTCTTAAACGGCTTAAGAATAAACCGATCGATTTTTGTCCTCTACCCCGATTTCTCCCGGCATGTAAACGTGATATGTGTCAGGAAAGCGTGCTTATACGGTGGATTTAAGGTTTCGAGGTAGGGTGGAGAAATATATCTTAAACTCTGACTTTTTCTTGACTCAAGAAATATATAGTGGTACAGTTAAATATGAGAGGAGAATGAATGAATACTCTAGGGTTTTTAATGGTTTATTTATCATCACAACTCTCATAATAAATTGAGTGAAATACATGGATGCTTATGAAATCGGGTTATTTCAATATACTGATTTTTGGTAGTTATTCAGCATATTGTGTGCTTGTAAATGTGCATTATAGCAGATATAATTTACATAAAATGCATATAAATATCAATATCTGCCAATAATATGTCTTAGTAAGATGATATTTAAATGCTTAGTTTTATGTAGTTTCAAAACATTTAATGTAATGCAATACAATATAAACCTTCCTCAAAAGCCTGATGATCATGTATTTTAGAAAATGATTTATGGATAATCAAGGAAACTGAAGTTGCTTCAGTCCAATACGTGTTCATATTAAAACATTACTGACAATATCAATATAAAAGTCAGCAGAGACACGTGAAGCTCGAGCTGAGTGGACGTTGTACAATTATATAGGCTTTTACTTGATAAAACAGTCGAAACAATCAGACGACAGAAGGACTGGAGGAGACTGTGTGCAAATTTCATGCATTCGTATCGTCACGCATTGATTACTGTAATTCTTTATATATAGGTATCTCACATGGGTCAATTATCTCGTCTACAATTAGTGCAAAATGCTGCGGCCAGACTTTTGACTTGTCCAAAGAAGAGAGAGAGAATTACTCCAGTTTTGGTTTCTTTACACTAGGTGTATTTCCATTACAGATTTGCACAAAACTTTTACGATATTTCCTAAATGTCGACGAAAAACTATTGCGAAATGACGGCGTTTCCATTAACCTATGTTATGCAACTAAAACTTCATTTTTTCCTCTCGCGATAATCATTCCAGAAATCATGGCGACAGACGTTGGTAGGTTTATGTATATCCCAGCCACCACACTAGACATTATTATTAATGGAAGGAGACGTATGTGTGTTATCCAAGCATTAATGGCAAGGAAAGACCCTTATACTGGCAGCGGCACATATGAGGAGTTTCTGGGTGTTTCTCCCTCATTTCTGCTTCAAGCTCTTGATTGTGGCATTTCTTTGAGGTTTAGAATCCAGTATTCCTGTAATTCTTTTGTCTTTTATGAATTTAGTAAAGAACTCTGTCTCGTATTCTGTCCAAACACACCGCGTCATCTACGTCAGGTGACCTGTAAATGCGCAAAAACTCTTTCCATTGCAGTTTTGAGTTTAAGGTTTATTGATGGTTTTTCCCCAAAATATATTGTTGACCTTTTGACACCTTATCAAAACACCAGAAATATGAGATCTTCTAGTCAGAGTATTCTTCATATTCCTTAAACTAGATTAAAACCAAAGGGTGATCGGGCTTTCTCTGTGGCAGCTCCACGCTTATGGACCCTCTTCCAATGCACATTACATCTTCCCCATCCGTGGATGCTTTAAGTCTAGTTTGAAGTCGTATCTTTTTAGAAATGATTGAGTGAACAGGATTTAATTGTGTTTGTGTGACTATATGTAATTGCTTTTGTTGTATTTTCTATGCTGTTAAGAACTTTGGTCAAAGGCAGTTGTTTTAAATGTGTTATAGAAATAACAAAATATATATATGTAACCTTGGACCACAAAACCAGTCACATGGATCCATTTTTTTAAATTTCGATGTATACATACAAATTGAGATGCTTCCCATTGATGTATGGTTTGTTATGATAGGACAATATTTGGCTGAGATACAACTATTGAAAATCTGGAATCTGAGGGTGTAAAAAAATCAAAACATTGAGAAAATCTCCTTTAAAGTTGTGCATTTATGTTCACGATTGTGCTGCATTCACTCACAAAAATAAATATTTAATATATATTTATGGTAGGAAATTTACAAAACATCTTCATGGAACATGATCTTTACTTAATATCCTAAAAATTTTTGGCATAAAAGTAAAATTAATCATTTTGACCCATACAATGTATTGTTGGTTATTGCCACAAATATACCCGTGCGACTTATGACTGGTTTTGTGATCCAGGGTCACATATATCATGTTAGAATATCCTTAGAAATGTGTGCATCTATTAAGATACAGTAGGCTTTATAGGGTACAAGTTTTTCTTTTAGCGCCTTGCTAAAAGAACAATACACATCAGTTGTAGGTTTGTTCTTCACTGGTAAACACGCTGTGTTTGATCACTCATGTGCATGTAACTGATTTCAGACTCTTTCTGAAGGCCGTGTCACGCACATATGCTTTATCCGTCACCCTCTCAGTCAGACACACTCATCAATTTGTCGTCGTGTCTGAAGGTCAGCGGCTCGATCCGACAAAGACGTCCTGGTAATGGAGTGTGTGAGACGACTCCAACCCCGAAGCCCCATTAAAACCTTAATCGAGCTAATGAAGATCAATGAAGTATCCCTGCCGAAAAGATCGAGTCGCTCTCTTGTGTTCTCCAGCAATGAGAGCGAGTCATTTCTTCTTCTTACGCTTAATTAAGTGGAAGAACACTTGCGTACCACCGCTGAGATAATGACACTTTTATCCCCAGTGAAGAGCTCTGGTTTGCTTCTGGTTTGCATTTGGATTCTGACTTCTTTCTCTCTCTCTTCTTTCTCACTTTCCGGCCCTCCACCACTTTTCTGAAGGATAAATGTCCGCCGTCTTGTTCCTGATAAATGAGGCGGCGTGAACGCGTGTTTGGCGTAGTCGGCAGGGCCAGCTAATCATCCAGCGCCTTGAGTTGACAAGGTTACTGGGAGTTCTTTTGATCGCCAACTTAGTTCAGTGATCTCCTCTATGGGTGGAGATGGCTTTGTCACATTACTGAATGATTAAGGGGAGGTAATAACAGAACATGCTCAAATTATACCAATTACATCTCAGCACTTATGCAAATCCATCCAGAGCCTCATCTGAAGATGAAGCGGCTCCCATAAGCTGGTAATTAGCGACTAACAAGTTTGAATTGCACAGTAATATTTCTTGGCATGTGATGGTGGACTGGAAAGATTTACTTTGAAACGATTTTAACTTTGTGATTATTTGTGAAATTCACTTGCAATTTCTATATGGTGAGTAACATGTTGAATTAAACATGGAGTTTTGATGCATGTACTGTGATGCAGGAACGTGTTTCAGGGGTTTTAACAAAAAAAACTTGAACATTTTTGTTACTTGAAATGAAATAAATGTTAACTGAAACGAAAAAAATAATAATAATAATATGAAAAACTGAAAGCCATGGCAACATTTCTCACTTTTATTTAAGTTAACTTGATGTACTTGAAAACTCATCTTTATGCGAGTGCCTTTCTAAAAGGTTTTCTTGTACTAAATTGTGCTTTTGAGATTGACAGTCTTTCATGATTGCGAATTTTTGTGATATGGAGGGGAAAAAACTATTTTCTAGTTTCAATGCATCAACACTGAGAGTGTTTTATGAGGTGTTTACGTTTAGTTTAATGCCGAATGTTGTTGCATCAGATAACAAAATATTAAATGCTATTTAATTTAAATAATCATAAATGTTTCTTGAGCATCAAATCATCATATTAGAGTGATTTCTGATCATGTGACTCTGAAGACTGGAGTAATGATGCTGAAAATTCAGCTTTGATCATAGGAATAAATTATATTTTACTATATATTCACATAGACATTTTTTTTACTGTATTTTTTAATCAAATAAATCAAAATTAAATCCAGAAAAAAAAAGAAAAAAAAAACATTTAAAAAAAATCTTACCTTTGAATGGTAGTGTGTATTTTTCCTTTATAAGGCAGTTCAGAAATAGATTAGTTTTGGGAGAAAGTAACTACCTAGCAACAGCATAGCAACCACTCAGAACACCCTACATACTGTAGGTGACCTTCACATGGACAATTAACTCTCAGTTTAATTTTTCGCGTAAAATTAGAATCTGTCATCTAATGCAATGAGATTCAGGCATTTCTAAGTGTGCTTTAAGTGTCCGAATGCTTTTGGGGTCACTGTATATGTGTGTGTGTGTGTGTGTGTGTGTGTGTGTGTGTGTGTGTGTGTGTGTGTGTGTGTGTGTGTGTGTGTGTGTGCTGCTTTGTCCTCTACTGTTGGGCTGAAGGTGGACGATAATTAATATGTGTTCTGGGCGTTGATGAATGAGGACATTGGAGGATTTCATCAGCTATAGACAGAACGGCTCATTCCCCGAACAGGAGGGCCGTCCGACCCCGAATACACACACTCACTTTAGAGGTGAAGAACGTCCCTCATCTGACTGTCTGAATGTCACACTGAAGCGCCTGATTCTCCTGTGATGATATGGCTTTATTCAGTGTGTGGTTTTTACACCTGTTTAGGGCCCTTTGATTTATTCATTTTGGTTTATTTATCCAAATTTTGCCAAATTCTGTGACATTTCACGTTATGTAGGAAATTCCATTTTAATGATTGGATTCTATGATTCCGTCTGCACTTTCCTCATCGCAGAAGTCATACCTGTGTGTGTGTGTATGTGTGTGTGTGTGTGTGTTATGGGTAGGTTTAGGGGTCGGGGTAGTGTGTGTGTGTGTGATGGGTAGGTTTAGGGGTTGGGTTAGTGTGTGTGTGTGTGTGTGTGTGTGTGTGTGTGTGTGTGTGTGTGTGATGGGTAGGTTTAGGGGTCGGGTTAGTGTGTGTGTGTGTGTGTGTGTGTGTGTGTGTGTGTGTGTGTGTGTGTGTGTGTGTGATGGGTAGGTTTAGGGGTCGGGTTAGTGTGTGTGTGTGATGGGTAGGTTTAGGGGTCGGGTTAGTGTGTGTGTGTGTGATGGGTAGGTTTAGGGGTGGGGTTAGTGGGTTAGTGTGTGGTGTGTGTGTGTGATGGTAGGTTTAGGGGTCGGGTTAGTGTGTGTGTGTGTGTGGAATGGTAGGTTTAGGGGTCGGGTTGGTGTGTGTGTGTGTGTGATGGGTAGGTTTAGGGGTCGGGTTAGTGTGTGTGTGTGATGGGTAGGTTTAGGGGTCGGGTTAGTGTGTGTGTGTGTGTGTGTGTGTGTGTGTGTGATGGGTAGGTTTAGGGGTCGGGTTAGTGTGTGTGTGTGTGTGTGTGTGTGTGATGGGTAGGTTTAGGGGTCGGATTAGTGTGAGGGAGAGAATATACAGTTTGTACAGGATAAACACCATTACATCTATGGAGAGTCCCCGTAAACCACATATTCCAGTTTGTGTGTGTGTGTTCTCTAGTAGGGTAATTAGTCAAAGCCAGGTGCTAGTGTGTGATTAATCGGTCTGTGGTTCGCAGACTTTAAGGCCGGGTGTCGTGGCCTAGAGGTTGTGTGTGTGTCTGCTCTATGATTGAGTGAAATTTATATTCCCTCATTTGCAAAATCCATCACTTATTTCCCCGTCAGGAGTGAGAACTCAGTCAGACACACACACACACACACCGACAGGGACGACACGCTAAAACACGCTCAAGGCGAGCGCTTTATCAAATCCATTCTTGATGAATTATCTTGGTTTGTTGTTGAGTCTTTCACCAGCATTTCCCACGATTAACGTGATTTAATAATAGTTTAAAGAGTAGAATCTGACAGTCTGACACACACGACGTTTCTCACGCCGGTACAACTAGCTCTGTTCTTATATAATGTATTCAGTGAAATAACTGTATAGTTTACATTACATTATTCTACATTATATGTGTGTGTGTGTGTGTGTGTGTGTGCATGTGCGTGCGTGTGTGTGAGTGAGTGTGCATTTGAGTGTGTGTGAGTGAGTGAGTGTGTTTGAGAGTGTGTGAGAGAGAGAGAGTGAGTGAGTGTGTGTGTGTGTGTGTGTGTGTGTGTGTGTGTGTGTAACTGATTAAGTGTGTGTGTTTGTGAGTTTGTGTGTATGTGAGAGGGAGAAAGAGAGAGAGTGTGTGTGTGTGTGTGTGGTGTGTATATATACACTCAAAAGTTTGAAAAGTTTGTGTATTAGTATTCTATGCTTTGACATTAACAGGACTGATTAAATATTCCCGGTACTTATACGGTATCGAATTTACTTTTTTACTTTATTTTCTCTTTATTTAATATTCTTTATATATATTACCTATTCAGTAAAACTTGAAAATAATAATATTAATATAGACTTTTAAAATAATAATACTATCCTTTGTTAATATTAATGCATTAGCTAACATGTAACATGGAGAAATATAATTATTTACAGCATTTATTAATCTTTGTCAATTTAACTTAAATACATTTCTTTCATTGTTCCTATACTAAAAACGTACTAGTAAATGTTGAAATTAAGATTAACTAAGATTATTAAATGCTGTAGAAATGTTGTTAGCAACTAAAGTTAATATTTTCTATAACACTATAAGAGTTATGTTAACTAACACCTGATCATATATTGTGAATGTAAGCCGTAAGGATGCTCTGTTTATTTAGACTGAAGTAAGTAAATCCTTTGAGTTTTGGAAGAGCTTGTTTTCAGCAGCCGTCCTGATGGATGGAAATGTGTTGAAGATGTTTCCCGTTAGACGTCTCAGTGAAATTAAAAAGCCTCTTAATTCTGTTGCGAGGTCCATTTATGGGGAATAACTGGATGAGAGTAAAGGTTGAGTGTGATGAGGCTCTTCAGGGACTCTCTTCTTCAAGAGAACGTTTTCTGAACGCCACATGTTGACTCGAGTGCTTCATTATGAGTCTACGGTGGGAAAAGTTACTGGGAAAACATTCTGTTCCTGTAAGAAAGATTCTTAGGGCCCTATCTTGCACCCAGCGCAATTGACTTTGTACACCGACGCATGTTTCATTCCTATTTTGCACCCGCGCACAGCAGACTTCTCCCTCCACAGACGCACGTCTGTAAATTAGGGAATGAACTTGCGCTCCCGGGGCGGTTCAGCGGAAAGAGGAGGCGTGTTCCGGCGCAAACGTTCCCTGGTGCTATTTTGCAGTTTCAGAAAACAATTCCGCCACTGACCAGGAGAAACCTCGTCTAAAGTCAGTGGCGCGTTCAGATGCTATTTTAAGGGCACATGCTTGGTCATAATGTAGCGTGTGCACAACGCACACACACTTTGATTCTCTCATCTACACAGACGCAGCAGTTTTCATTTTTGCAAATCATACATTATTACAAGGAAAAATATTAACACACGAGGGAAATCATTGTTGTGTCCATGAAGATGTGAAAAAATAGGCATAAATCTAGCTTACACATTAACCCAAATTATCATACGCCTGTTTAAGCGAAGCTAATCTGGGTGTGTTTCTCCATCCCCAATGTCACTTCTCTGTGTTTTACGGCCCTGACGAGAACGCCGGTCTCCTCGGCTGTGAACCGCTCCTGGCAAATCCGCCGTTATAATAGCAATCCGCCATGGAACAAGCGCGCCTGCTCTTAAAGGGAATGTGAGATGATGCTCTGATTGGTTTATTTCACGTTACGCCCAAACCACACCTATGAGTAATGAAGCGACTTCAGACCAACACATTTTAGATTTGCGTCGGAGAGATCCACCCACAAAGTTACTTGCGTTTCGCGTTTGATACTTGCGTTTCAGATCGTTAAAATAGGGCCCAAGGGTGTTTATTGTTAAATTTGAGGCCTGTTGTATTAGCTTTCATATTGAAATATCACGGTGTGAAACTCCAGATCGTTAAAGAAATGAAAACTAGTTGTAAGTCTGTGCGACTCGATCCTGAAGTCATTAGACTCGTTGTTTCAACCCATGTTTGGGTCAAATATGGAGAAACCCAACTGTTGGTTTAAAAGTTTACGGACGGGTTTGTCCATATTTGACCCAATCATGGGTTGAAATAACCCAGCATTATTAGTGTGTATCAGAGCATTTAGATGGAGAGATTCTGTATATTAATATTGTCTCTGATTTAAACTTTTTGAACTGTGTAATTTCCACTTCCAAACACCTGTTCTAATTAATCAAAACTCTGTCCTTAATACTTTAGAATGTTTCAGTAAATAAATGGTTAAATATTACTGTTTATTAGTGTGTATTGTTATTTTGGTAGATTTAGATGATTGATTTAACCATTTTGTTATTTGTCTACTGTCGGTAATTATTTAAAAATGTTTTCCAAAGAAGTTTTTTCTGCTCACCAAGACTGCATTTATTTGATCAAAAATACAGTAAAAAATTATGAAATATTATTACAATCTAAAATAGCTGTTTTCTATGTGAATATATAGTAAAGTGTAATTTATTCCTGTGATCAAAGCTGAATTTTCAGCATCATTACTCCAGTCTTCAGTGTCACATGATCCTTCAGAAATCACTCTAATATGATTATTTGATGCTCAAGAAACATTTATGATTATTATCAGTGTTGAAAACGGTTAATATTTTTGTGGAAACTGTGATATATTATATTTTTTAGGATTCTTTGATGAATAGAAAGTTCAAAACAACAGCATTTATTTCTGTGTGTGTCTGTGAGCGCATGTGTGTGTGTTGGACGGTCTATCCAGCTGGCAGGGGCGTTGACTGTGTGTGTGTGTGTGTGTGTGTCCTCTGCTGACGTGACGGATGTGTTGGCATGCGGGATCTTGATGGACCGGCGCTCTGACTTTATCAAACGTCACTTTCTTGACTGAAGCTTTTAGTGCGTTTGAGCGCCGTCCGTCTTCACACACCCTTCATACAACACTGAGTTTGAGATTAGAGTTTATAAAAACCCACATAAATGTGAATAGAAGGAGAAGAGTAAATATCCACTTCATTATCTCAAACCTATAAAGCCTACTGTATCATATTTATTACAATAAATGATCAACATGATCAAACTTTGCTGTCGTACTCAATCTCCTTCAGTCCTTCTGTCTCTGATTGATAATTTAGTCTGTTTTATCCAGTAAAAGTCTTTTATTATAATTATACAAACGTCCTCCTTCAGCTCGAGCTTTTCGTGTCTTTCTGTGTCGAATCTGCACTGATTTTATCAAGTAAACACAAGAATAACTTTGATATGGTTAGTAATATTTCAGCTGGACTGAAGCAGGTTTACTTCATTATCCAGACATAATTTATTATAAAAATCACGAGTATCAAATATGATCATCAGGGTTTTGAGGAAGGGTTATTTTTTCGTCTCTCAATCATCACTGTATTGCATTTACATATAAATACAAATACAGATCATAAAACTAAGCATTTAAATATCATCTTACTAAGATTATTGGCAGATATTGATATTTATATGCATTTTATGTCAGTATCTGCTGTACTGTTATACAGATCTCATTGATTTACATTACAAGCGTAAGAATATAATCTTATGTTTTGTTGCATGTAAATATCATCATCTGCACCAGATTGCATATTTTTGCTCTGAATAAAATTAAGTCGTTTTTTCCTGCTCCACAATCTATTTTCAGACTGTTATTTCACACGTCGGGCTTTACGGGGTTAAGGACGTGTTCTCTGACCGAATCTTCTCAAGTAAACGGATCTTGTTTTAGATGTTGTTTAATGGCAGAGAAGGTGAACTTAATCTCTTGATATTACTGAGATTTCATTAGTTTTCTCCCGCAGCTAGTCTTGTGTTTATCCCGGATTGATGTGTGTGTGACGGTGTGTTCGTCCTGCTCTCTGTCCCGCAGTGTGTGTGTGTGTGTGTGTGTGTGTGTGTGTGTGTGTGTGAGGAGAGACTGCAGGTCCAGATGATGGTTTAAGACCATCTTGTTCCTGCCTTCAGATGAGAGAGAAAAACTGGGTGTAAAGCGTGTTTTATTTCAGGAATATCATTGCAAGTGTAGTTGAAGAAGAATCACACACACATACTCACACATACACACGCACACGCACACACACACACACACACACACACCTCCACTGCCAAATTGTACAAATGAGAGAAAAACTGGGTGTAAAGCGTGTTTTATTTCAGGAATATCATCACAAGTGTAGTTAAAGAAGCATCACACACATACACATAGACACACACATACATACACACACACACACACACACACACACACACACACACACACACACACACACACACACACACACACACACACACACACACACACCTTCACTGCCAAATTGTACAAATGAGAGAAAAACTGGGTGTAAAGCATGTTTTATTTCAGGAATATCATCACAAGTGTAGTTAAAGAAGCATCACACACATACACATAGACACACACATACACACACACACACACATACACACACACACACACACACGCCTTCACTGCCAAATTGTACATGAGAGAGGAAAACTGGGTGTAAAGCGTGTTTTATTTCAGGAATATCGTTGCAAGTAGTTAAAGAATCACACACACACACACACACACACACACACACACACACACACACACACACACACACACACAATCACAGCAGGACGTACAGACTGTTACGGATCCAACTTGCATCTTATTTCTTCTTCTAAATCCCACATTTTCTCCACGTTCGCCAGCTCTGATCCAGAACTCGTGCTGTTTTCTTCATCAGTCTTCACTTCACCAGCTCTGCAACACACACTTCCTCACCGCAGCTTCATTTTCACATTTTTAAGTAGTGTTAATGTTTATATACCATTTTTATCAATAGCTTTTAGTATGTAATTAAAAAATATGTGTGTAGTTGATGCATGATGTGAGTCTCCCGTTCCTCCACATCCCAAAACTGCTCTGTTGGACTGAGATCTGGAGACTTTGAGTTTAGGGAACTCATCATGTTCAAGAAACCAGTGTGAGATGAGTTGAGCTCTGTGATGTGTGTGTGATGTGTGTGTCCACTGGTCATAAAAGGATTGGACATGTTCAGCATCAATACTCATGTAGACTGTAGTGTGTAAATGATGCTCAGTTGGTATAAGAGGCTCAACGTGTGCCAAGAAAATATATAACACACACCATTACACCATTACACCATTACACCAGCAGAAGCCTGAGACACTGAGACCAGCAGGACTGATCCATGCTTTCCTGTGTTTACACCAGTTTCTGAGCCGACCATCTGAATGTTGCAGCAGAAATCCAGACTCTTCAGAGCAGGGAACGGTTTTCTTCTGGTCCAGTTTTGGTGAATTGACCGTTCGCTAAGACCCGCCCCCTTTAGTTACTGTTGCGACAAGCCACGCCTCTCTCACACACACCATGTTCTCAGACAGTGAAATACACATCGCGGAGCAGAGAGGACACTGACAACCACTGTTGTGCCTGAACACGTTCATTGAACGATAGTTAGATTTTGTAATACTGCCTGATGAGCGTTACTCGTTCATTCTGGTGTCTGTGAACGGCACGCTCTCTCAGTTTAAAGGGATACTTCACCGTTTTTTCATATTAAACTATGTTATTCCCTTAACTAAGACGAGTTGATACATACCTCTCTCGTCTCAGTTCGTGCACTCAATCGCTCTGGCGCGCGGCGACACTTTGATAGCGCTTAGCTTAGCCCAGTTCATTCATTAGGGTCCAAACAGAGATGAAGCTAGAAGCGACCAAACACCTCCACGTTTCCCCTATTTAAATACAGTTACACGAGTAGTTACACGACCAAGTATGGTGACACAAAATAAAACGTGGCGCTTTTCTAAGCGGGTAAAAAGGATAACTATAATGTATGGCGGAATAGCACTGGGAGCACTTCGACTCGGCGCAGTAAAAAGTCACGTTGGTTCTAATGACAGAAGAATACATTATAGTTATCCTTTTTACCTGTTTCTCTCAGCTGAGCCAGTCTGGTTATTCTCCTCTGACCTCTGACCTCAGCAAGGCATTTTCACACACTGGATATTCCCATACACAAAAGAAATATATTTGAAATATATTTTCAGAATATATTTTGGAATATATGCAAATATTTGAAATTGGCCCAATAAATATATTGTAGTTAAATATATGTAAATATATTTTTTATTTTTTTGAAAATATATTTTAGTTAAATATGTGAATATATTTATATGTCAATATATTTACTAACAACATACACTCACCTAAAGGATTATTAGGAACACCTGTTCAATTTCTCATTAATGCAATTATCTAATCAACCAATCACATGGCAGTTGCTTCAATGCATTTAGGGCTGTGGTCCTGGTCAAGACAATCTCCTGAACTCCAAACTGAATGTCAGAATGGGAAAGAAAGGTGATTTAAGCAATTTTGAGCGTGGCATGGTTGTTGGTGCCAGACGGGCCGGTCTGAGTATTTTACAATCTGCTCAGTTACTGGGATTTTCACGCACAACCATTTCTAGGGTTTACAAAGAATGGTGTGAAAAGGGAAAAACATCCAGTATGCGGCAGTCCTGTGGGCGAAAATGCCTTGTTGATGCTAGAGGTCAGAGGAGAATGGGCCGACTGATTCAAGCTGATAGAAGAGCAACTTTGACTGAAATAACCACTCGTTACAACCGAGGTATGCAGCAAAGCATTTGTGAAGCCACAACACGCACAACCTTGAGGCGGATGGGCTACAACAGCAGAAGACCCCACCGGGTACCACTCATCTCCACTACAAATAGGAAAAAGAGGCTACAATTTGCACGAGCTCACCAAAATTGGACAGTTGAAGACTGGAAAAATGTTGCCTGGTCTGATGAGTCTCGATTTCTGTTGAGACATTCAGATGGTAGAGTCAGAATTTGGCGTAAACAGAATGAGAACATGGATCCATCATGCCTTGTTACCACTGTGCAGGCTGGTGGTGGTGGTGTAATGGTGTGGGGGATGTTTTCTTGGCACACTTTAGGCCCCTTAGTGCCAATTGGGCATCGTTTAAATGCCACGGCCTACCTGAGCATTGTTTCTGACCATGTCCATCCCTTTATGACCACCATGTACCCATCCTCTGATGGCTACTTCCAGCAGGATAATGCACCATGTCACAAAGCTCAAATCATTTCAAATTGGTTTCTTGAACATGACAATGAGTTCACTGTACTAAAATGGCCCCCACAGTCACCAGATCTCAACCCAATAGAGCATCTTTGGGATGTGGTGGAACGGGAGCTTCGTGCCCTGGATGTGCATCCCACAAATCTCCATCAACTGCAAGATGCTATCCTATCAATATGGGCCAACATTTCTAAAGAATGCTTTCAGCACCTTGTTGAATCAATGCCACGTAGAATTAAGGCAGTTCTGAAGGCGAAAGGGGGTCAAACACAGTATTAGTATGGTGTTCCTAATAATCCTTTAGGTGAGTGTATATTTTACATTACATGTTATACATGTAAATATATTTCACACTTAACATCATATATTTTTGTTATATTTCAGAATATATTTCAAAATGATATATATAAGTGAACAACAATGCAAATATATTTCAATGTATTTGGAATATATGCCACATACAGTATATTTTTGACACTTTAAAATATATTTCAATATATTTTTTTTCGGTATGGGTTTCCTCTTATTCGATCCATTCTCTGTAAACCCTAGAGATGGTTGTGTGTGAAAACCCCAGTAGATCAGCAGTTTCAGCCCGTCTGGCCTGTCTTCCTCATTCTGACGCTCAGTTTGACCTTCAGCTGATCGCCTATGACTGTCTCTTAATGCCTAAAAGCGTTGAGTTGCTGCCGTGTGATTGGCTGATTTGTTGCGTTTCAAGCAGTTGAAGAGCTGTACCTAATAAAGTGGCCAGTGAGTGTGTAATGAGATTTTAAGTCTGGCATTTTCGTTTGTATTGAAATTCAGAAATTCAAACGTATATCAATTAATAATTTGTCTTTGAACTTGTAGGTTAAAAGCATCAGTCTCTGATGCCTTAAAATGCTGTCTAGGTAGGTTTTAGAACAGAGCTACACACACACACACACACACACACACACACACACACACACACACACACACACACACACACACACACACACACACACACACACACACACACACACACTCAAGTGGCATATGAATGGACAATAACAGGGCAATTGCATTGGGCTTTTGGGAGCCACACTTTTGAACATTCCCAGATGGTGTGATTGCTGTGTGACGTGTGTGACGTGTGTGTGTGTGTGTGTGTGTGTGTGATGAGTTTGGGAAGGAGAGTCCTCCATAAGGAGAGACAATGAGGCAGGCCAGGAATATGGTTTAATTTAGTCTGACATTATACTACTGTACCGTTGAGTATTACACACACACACACACACACACACACACACACACACACACACACACGCGCGCATCGCACCACATTCACACCTGTGAGAGGTGAAACTGCAGTCAGTCTGTCATCTGAACAAACCTCCGCGTTTGAGGCTCGTTTAAGGATGTACAGACTGTTCGTTTTTAATTGAAATACCAGATTTGATCTTGGCATGTCGGTCAGTGTTTTGAATATTAATAATAGACTGTATATGTAATGTATTGTATTGTATGAAAGATTTGGCTGGAAGACTAGTTTTGTGCTCACTTTGTTTCCACAGCAGAAGATATTTTAATGGAGTCTCTAATTAAAAGTGTTGCTATATTTGACTGATTTCCAGGAATCTTGCTGGACATGCGTTCAGTGATCTGAATGCGTCAGAAACTCTGGTGTGTGTGTTCGTTGTTGTTTGGCGTCTCTGGGATCTGTGTCCCTCGGGTTCCTCCTCCAGTGGGATTTTTTCACTTATTTATTTATTAAATATATATTTTTAATTTTTTTTTAACTTATTTAATTATTTTTTTTAAGCTTTTGAATATCATTAAAGACCGTAAAATATTTTGATTATGTTTTAGCTATTATTTATTTGTTTAACTATTTATTGAATTCTTTAATTAATGTTTTTTTAATATCATAAAAGTCAGAAAAATATTGATTTATTAAATATTGATTTTTTAAAATTTGTTTCATTTATTTAATTAATTTTAAGCTTTTGAATATCATTAAAGACCGTAAAATATTTTGATATAATGTTTTAGCTATTATTTATTTGTTTAGTTATTCATTTAATTATTTAATTAATGTTTTTTAATATCATAAAAGTCAGAAAAATATTTATTTATTAAATTTTTTTTTTTTATTATTTGTTTCATTTATTTAATTAAATTTTATTAAGCTTTTGAATAAAGACCGTTTTGATATAATGTTTTAGTTATTATATATTTGTTTATTTAATTATTTAATTCATGTTTTTTAATATCATAAAAGTCAGAAATATATTTATTTTTAAATATTTATGTTTGAAAATTTGTTTTATTTATTTAATTAAAATTTTTAAGCTTTTGAATAAAGACCGTTTCGATATAATGTTTTAGTTATTATATATTTGTTTATTTAATTATTTAATTATTTAATTAATGTTTTTTAATATCATAAAAGTCAGAAAAATATTTATTTATTACATTTTTTTTTTATTTGTTTCATTTATTTAATTAAATTTTATTAAGCTTTTGAATAAAGACCGTTTCGATATAATGTTTTAGTTATTATATATTTGTTTATTTAATTATTTAATTCATGTTTTTTAATATCATAAAAGTCAGAAATATATTTATTTTTAAATATTTATTTTTTTAAATTTGTTTTATTTATTTAATTAAATTTTTTAAGCTTTTGAATAAAGACCGTTTCGATATAATGTTTTAGTTATTATATATTTGTTTATTTAATTATTTATTTAATTATTTAATTAATGTTTTTTAATATCATAAAAGTCAGAAAAATATTTATTTATAAAATATTTATTTTTTAAAATTTGTTTTATTTATTTAATTAATTTATTAAGCTTTTGAATATCATTAAAGACCGTAAAATATTTGGATATAATGTTTTGGCTACACCTGCAGATCTCAGCCGTCACCTGTGTCCTGCCCTCGACAGAATCTGCTCTCGTTATTAGTCTCAGAGCTCATATGCTCCATCATGGGGATTCGGTGTCTCTATCACAGGGTCACAGTAGAGGAGACTAGCGCCTCTTTCTAGCGTTTTGAGTGATTACTGAAGCCGTCCCGAGAACACAGAGGAGATAAAAAATGTGGGCTCATCAACAATGATCCACCAAGGACCCTCGGCCCTCTTTCAGTCTAGACTCACACAGCCTTTAATACTTCAGCACACAAGGTCAAGCTTGATATATCACTGTCCTGATTCTGAATCATCACAGAAAGCCTGTGCTGTGTGAGCTCTGCATATGTTGAAAAGAGTTTCCGCTTCTGAAGGTTGTGTGTGTTGCTGGTCAGGAGTGTGTTTGTGTGTCAGGAGTGTGTGTGGTGTTGAAAGCAGCTGGTGAGAGCGAGTGAATGTGAAGTCATGGTGTGAAGTTGAGAGAAAGTGCCAACAGGAATAATGTAGTGTTTAATCTGCTCTGAGATCAGTGAAAAGGCTTCACTGCATCAAACACGCAGTTTAGCATCAGCAAATCTGATTATTATTATTATTATTTTAGCCTTATGATATTTTGTGTCAATAGTTGTTCATCCAGTATATTTTTATAGGTAATATTTCTGTTTTCTTTCTCTTAAAAAATTACCAGAAAAAAAAAAAATTACCAGAAAAAAAAAAATCTAAAGATTTTGTATTTTTATTTAATTTTTTTATGTTTTTGAATATCATCAAATACTGGAACAATAGTTTTATTTATTTTTATTTATATAGTTTTAAATATTTTATATTATTTTGTTGTATAATTATATTAATAATTGTATGCTTTTAAATATCAATGATTGGACACCTTTATTTATTAATTAATTTATTTAATGTATTGAAAGCCTGGAAAATTGTTAGATATTATATATTTATTTTATGTAATTATTTAAATAAATGTATTTAAAATTTGTTTTTATTATGTTTTAACTAAGCCACCTTTTTATCAACACCAAATCCA
>NC_137142.1:34308216-34345716 GCF_949319135.1 Squalius cephalus
GTGAAATAAAGTCACAATTACATGTTATAAAGTCAGAATTGCGAGATATAAAGTCAGAATTGCGAGATATAAAGTCAGAATTGCGTGTTATAAAGTCAGAATTGCGAGATATAAAGTCAATTGCGAGATATAAAGTCAGAGTTGCGAGATATTAAGTCAGAATTGCGAGATATAAAGTCAGAATTGCGAGATATTAAGTCAGAATTGTGTTATATAAAGTCAGAATTGCGAGATATAAAGTCAGAATTGCGAGATATAAAGTCAGAATTGCGTGATATAAAGTCAGAATTGCGAGATATAAAGTCAGAATTGCGAGATATAAAGTCAGAATTGCGAGATATAAAGTCAGAATTGCGTGATATAAAGTCAGAATTGCGAGATATAAAGTCAGAATTGCGAGATATAAAGTCAGAATTGCGTGTTATAAAGTCAGAATTGCGTGATATAAAGTCAGAATTGCTTGATATAAAGTCAGAATTGCGAGATATAAAGTCAGAATTGCGAGATATAAAGTCAGAATTGCGAGATATAAAGTCAGAATTGCGAGATATAAAGTCAGAATTGCGTGAAATAAAGTTGCAATTGCGTGAAATAAACTCGCAATTGCGTGATATAAAGTCAGAATTGCGAGATATAAAGTCAGAATTGCGTGAAATAAAGTTGCAATTGCGTGAAATAAACTCGCAATTGCGTGTTATAAAGTCAGAATTGCGTGAGAAATAAAGTCAGAATTGCTTGATATAAAGTCAGAATTGCGAGATATTAAGTCAGAATTGCGTGATATAAAGTCAGAATTGCGAGATATAAAGTCAGAATTGCGAGATATTAAGTCAGAATTGTGTGATATAAAGTCAGAATTGCGAGATATAAAGTCAGAATTGCGAGATATAAAGTCAGAATTGTGTGATATAAAGTCAGAATTGCGAGATATTAAGTCAGAATTGCGTGATATAAAGTCAGAATTGCGAGATATAAAGTCAGAATTGTGAGATATAAAGTCAGAATTGCGAGATATAAAGTCAGAATTGCGTGTTATAAAGTCAGAATTGCGAGATATAAAGTCAGAATTGCGTGAAATAAAGTTGCAATTGCGTGAAATAAACTCGCAATTGCGTGTTATAAAGTCAGAATTGCGTGATATAAAGTCAGAATTGCTTGATATAAAGTCAGAATTGCGAGATATTAAGTCAGAATTGCGTGATATAAAGTCAGAATTGCGAGATATAAAGTCAGAATTGCGAGATATAAAGTCAGAATTGCGAGATATAAAGTCAGAATTGTGTGATATAAAGTCAGAATTGCGAGATATAAAGTCAGAATTGCGAGATATAAAGTCAGAATTGCGAGATATAAAGTCAGAATTGTGAGATATAAAGTCAGAATTGCGAGATATAAAGTCAGAATTGCGTGATATAAAGTCAGAATTGCGAGATATAAAGTCAGAATTGCGAGATATAAAGTCAGAATTGCGTGATATAAAGTCAGAATTGCGTGTTATAAAGTCAGAATTGCGTGATATAAAGTCAGAATTGCGTGATATAAAGTCAGAATTGCGAGATATAAAGTCAGAATTGCGTGTTATAAAGTCAGAATTGCGTGATATAAAGTCAGAATTGCGAGATATAAAGTCAGAATTGCGTGATATAAAGTCAGAATTGCGAGATATAAAGTCAGAATTGTGAGATATAAAGTCAGAATTGCGAGATATAAAGTCAGAATTGCGAGATATAAAGTCAGAATTGTGTGATATAAAGTCAGAATTGCGAGATATTAAGTCAGAATTGCGTGATATAAAGTCAGAATTGCGAGATATAAAGTCAGAATTGTGAGATATAAAGTCAGAATTGCGAGATATAAAGTCAGAATTGCGTGTTATAAAGTCAGAATTGCGAGATATAAAGTCAGAATTGCGTGAAATAAAGTTGCAATTGCGTGAAATAAACTCGCAATTGCGTGTTATAAAGTCAGAATTGCGTGATATAAAGTCAGAATTGCTTGATATAAAGTCAGAATTGCGAGATATTAAGTCAGAATTGCGTGATATAAAGTCAGAATTGCGAGATATAAAGTCAGAATTGCGAGATATAAAGTCAGAATTGCGAGATATAAAGTCAGAATTGTGTGATATAAAGTCAGAATTGCGAGATATAAAGTCAGAATTGCGAGATATAAAGTCAGAATTGCGAGATATAAAGTCAGAATTGTGAGAAATAAAGTCAGAATTGCGAGATATAAAGTCAGAATTGCGAGATATAAAGTCAGAATTGCGAGATATAAAGTCAGAATTGTGAGATATAAAGTCAGAATTGTGAGATATAAAGTCAGAATTGCGAGATATAAAGTCAGAATTGTGTGATATAAAGTCAGAATTGCGAGATATAAAGTCAGAATTGCGAGATATAAAGTCAGAATTGCGAGATATAAAGTCAGAATTGCGAGATATAAAGTCAGAATTGCGAGATATAAAGTCAGAATTGCGAGATATAAAGTCAGAATTGTGAGATATAAAGTCAGAATTGTGAGATATAAAGTCAGAATTGCGTGATATAAAGTCAGAATTGCGAGATATAAAGTCAGAATTGCGAGATATAAAGTCAGAATTGCGTGATATAAAGTCAGAATTGCGTGTTATAAAGTCAGAATTGCGTGATATAAAGTCAGAATTGCGTGATATAAAGTCAGAATTGCGAGATATAAAGTCAGAATTGCGTGTTATAAAGTCAGAATTGCGTGATATAAAGTCAGAATTGCGAGATATAAAGTCAGAATTGCGAGATATAAAGTCAGAATTGCGAGATATAAAGTCAGAATTGCGTGATATAAAGTCAGAATTGCGAGATATAAAGTCAGAATTGCGTGAAATAAAGTTGCAATTGCGTGAAATAAACTCGCAATTGCGTGTTATAAAGTCAGAATTGCGTGATATAAAGTCAGAATTGCTTGATATAAAGTCAGAATTGCGAGATATTAAGTCAGAATTGCGAGATATAAAGTCAGAATTGCGAGATATTAAGTCAGAATTGCGTATTATAAAGTCAGAATTGTGAGATGTAAACTCGCAATTGTGAAAAAAAAAGTCAGAATTGTGAGATTAAAAAGTCGCATTTACCTTTTTTATTTTTCACTCTGTGGCTCAAACAAGCTTCCATAGAAAACAGCTGATTTACATTGTAATAATATTTCACATTTTTACTGTATTATTGATCAAATAAATGCAGCGTTGGCGAGCAGAAGAGACGCTTTCACAAACATTAAAAAATCTGAATTATTACAAACTTTTGATCGTTAGTGTAAATCTACCTAAATATATGTTCATCCAGTCTCGTCTGTGTTTCCCGTTGTGTTTCAGGCGTACAGTACGATCATTTCCCACTCTTTATCTTCACTCTCAGCGCTTCATATCAGCTCACGAACCCAACGAGTCACGGCCCAAGAACATGCTTTTGTCATTCAGCCTGAATTGTCATGAGTATTCGTCCTCCATCCACTACCTGAGCGATGCGGCTGTTATGAAATTATGAGGATTTGGGAAAAAGGAATGTTTTATCGATTCTGCTCTCGTGTCATGTTGTATTAATCGTGTGTGTGACTGTGGCGACAGGAACAGGGAACGACTGAAGATCCGGTTTCACACACTCTCTCAGACCTCGTGTCTCGGGGCAAGAGATCAGATGAAGCGATTCATGGTAAAACTTGTTAAAGATGGATCATGTTTCAGTGCCTTTACACATCTTACAGAAGTCAGGGGTAAAACTGTGCTTGAGGGACCAGCTTCACTGAAGAGGAAGAACTAGTTTGCCAAAGTTTAAGATTACACTTCATTTTACACTTCATTTTTTTCTTAAAACCCTCATCCTTCCCTTGCGGGTCAAAATGACCCGAAGCCCTAAAATTATACTTGCATTTATTTATTTATTTATTTTTGCAGAAAGCTTATTTTATTTCATTTTGATAATTTTTTTTTTTTCTATTTTTTAATGCATTTTTTTGAGAGATTTTTTTTATATATATTTTTTTTATTTACCTTTAATTTACTAGATTTGATCAATAAATAATAAATAAATAGTAATTTAGTAATTTAAGCACATTGCTCACATTGTGAAAAAAAAAAATTTTTTATATACAATATGATATTTCATGACTGTAGATGTCCTTATATCTCTATATGGAGCAAATGAGCTGTTCTGCTGGGTCCTAAAGTCAGTTCTTCAGTATGCATTCAGATACACATGTAGAAATTATAAAATTGTTTTTTTTTTTTGGTAAAGTTTTAGCGTTATTAGTTTGAATTTTGAGCATTTTTAAGTTTTTTCTATGTGTACTGAAGCATTCCTCGCATTCCATTCATTCCTAAGGGAGGGAAGGATTTGTTACTTATTTAAATTTCAACCACAAAACTCCTCGAATCCATTACATTTTTTGTGTGTGTGTGTATTCATGGTTCAAGTGTGACAGAAGTCCAATGAACACTCAATTTTTCAAATTTGTAAAAAAAAAAAAAATATATATATATATATATATTTTTTTTTTTTTTTTGGGAGGGAGGATGAGGGTTAAAGTTGTAAATAAAACAAAGATTATAGACCTTATTCAGAGCGGCGCCATGACAGGTATGAAAGTGAGGCTGTGAGGGATAGACTTGCCGTGTTTCCAATGGCATCCGCTGTTAAAAGCTGGATAAAACTCATAGATTACTTACAATTTTCCACAGCTTATATTGTCGGGAGTTTTTTGTCAACTGAAATTTCTTGGAAATATATTTTTTCAAGTGTTTCATGAGCAGAACAATCCAAAAACACATTAAATAACAGTACATCCCATTGAAGAGATGCATGTCTGTCCCTCACAGCCTCACTTTCATTCCCATTAAAAATCAAAGATGGCGCTGCTGTGAATAAGGTCTATTGTAGTCTTTCCAATGCAGATTTTGACATTTTATTTATTGTTGCCTAGCATTTCTTTGCAATTATTTGTGAAACTTAATAGCAATTTCTGAATGTAAATCCTACACCAAATTTGTGTTATGAGACATTTGTAGTTTTATTTGAGATGTGTATGCAGAGATTTCCATGAGCAGAACTGCGTTCACTATCTGTACGTTTCCACTAATTTCTAGCGTGTGCTTTCTGATTCAGATGAAGTAGAGAATGTGTTTTCCACACGACCTGTTTGATAAGACACGATAAGACAAAGCCCTGTAATTAAATCTCTGTTGGCTACAGAAGAAGTGAAACTGCACATACTGTTAATTTTATGCCGGCTCTCAGGTTTTTTAAATGAGTTGAAGAGAGAGCGTTTAATAAGGAGTCGGACAGATGCAATCAACGTTTTGTAGCGTTTTATTTTCCCCTGAACTCATTTAGTTTTGGTGATCATTGTTCCCTGGAAGTGCGGCGTGTGACTAATTACTCTATAATAAAACATATTGAAACAGTGAAGAGACTTCATGAGCCTCAGGCACTGATCTATCTATCTATCTATCTATCTATCTATCTATCTATCTATCTATCTATCTATCTATCTATCTATCTATCTATCTATCTATCTATCTATCTATCTATCTGTCTGTCTGTCTGTCTGTCTGTCTGTCTGTCTGTCTGTCCGTCCGTCCGTCCGTCCGTCCGTCCGTCCGTCCGTCCGTCCGTCCGTCCGTCCGTCCGTCCGTCCGTCCGTCCGTCCGTCCGTCCGTCCGTCCGTCCGTCCGTCTGTCAATCTATCTGTCTGTCTGTCTATCTATCTATCTATCTATCTATCTATCTATCTATCTATCTATCTATCTATCTATCTATCTATCTATCTATCTATCTATCTGTCTGTCTGTCTGTCTGTCTGTCTGTCTGTCTGTCTGTCTATCATTCTATCATTCTATCTATCATACTATCGTTCTATCTATCTATCTATCTATCTATCTATCTATCTATCTGTCTGTCTGTCTGTCTGTCTATCTATTTATCTGTCTGTCTGTCTATCTATCTATCAATCAATCAATCAATCAATCAATCAATCAATCAATCTATCTATCTATCTATCTATCTATCTATCTATCTATCTATCTATCTATCTATCTATCTATCTATCTATCTATCTATCTATCTATCTATCTATCTATCTATCTATCTATCTATCTATCTATCTATCTGTCTGTCTGTCTGTCTGTCTGTCTGTCTGTCTGTCTGTCTGTCTGTCTGTCTGTCTGTCTGCCATTCTATCATTCTATCTATCATACTATCGTTCTATCTATCGTTCTGTCTATCTGTCTGTCTGTCTATCTATCTATCTATCTATCTATCTATCTATCTATCTATCTATCTATCTATCTATCTATCTATCTATCTATCTATCTGTCTGTCTATCATTCTATCATTCCATCTATCGTTCTGTCTATCTGTCTGTCTGTCTATCTATCTATCTATCTATCTATCTATCTATCTATCTATCTATCTATCTATCTATCTATCTATCTATCTATCTATCTATCTATCTGTCTGTCTGTCTACAAATTATATTTGTACTTTCTTTCATTCAAGCTCATCTGGTTTTCTCCTCCTCCATTTCTCCAGTGCTCAACCCTGCGGGCTAGAGTTCGGTTTATCCAGAATTAGACTTGCTTGTATTAAAAAGCCATTTTTCAGGTGATCTTCTGTAGTTTGTATTCAGCGCTCGGGTTCTTTGACCTGTACAGTTGCACTGAATCAGAGGGCAGTTTTAATATTCATTTAACGAATGCTCTTTAATACGGATACGGCTGGCTAATTGCGAGAATGGTTTCCTTGAATCAACCTTTAGTCGAGTGCCGTGATGTTGAGTCAGGATTACAGACGAGTCTGACCTCTGCAACTCAACTTCTGTTAACACGAGCGCGAGTTAACCATGACTTTTCCTTTAAACCTTCTATGAATTTGTAATTGTTTAATGTGATTCACAGAGTGAAAAGGCAAGAGCATCACATAACCTGATGGTAATAAATGAGCATGTTTATTCAGTTTTAAATCAGATCATCCGGCATGTGTCTCGCTGAAGAGCGTGTGATGTGATCGGATCGGACACTCGTGCTTCTGTGGGATTTGATTCCAAGGAAACATCAAACCGCACGTCCTAATTAGCACTGAGTCTTTCTCTTGAGCTATTACAGCACGTCACACACACTTACACCAGTCTCTCTCAGATGGAGGATATTAATATCGTCTCTCACTCACGCTATTCTTCATCATGCCAGTCGCACTTTTCTTCGGATCACTCATAATAGTTTCATTATTCAGCCATTGCTGTTATTTGTGATGTGACTCACGGTTCTCTCATCAAATGTTTCATAAGCCGTAATAATATGAGATTTATGAATCACCATGAAATCTGCGAATCCCTGTCTGATGTGGCTATTTGAGGACCGCTATGTTTACTTTCCAGTGGGCGTCAAACTGAGATCCCTAAAACTGATATGACATTGTATGATTTGACATAGTATAGATATCAGAGGACTAACTATCTGACATAGGGTTGAAGTTTCATTACACTGCAAAAATGCTTTTCTTACTTGCGTCTTTTTTCTAGTCCAAATATCTAAATATTCTTAAGTCAAGATGCATTAGATGAGTAAAATGACATAAGATATTATATCCTGTTTTCCGGGGGCATTAATCAGAATTAAGTGAGTTGTTGCTTTTAAAAAAGAGCAAAATTATCTGCCAATGGGGTGAGAAAAATAATCTTAATTAATCTTCAAACAGAAACAAGACTATTTTTCTCACCCCATTTGCAGATAAGTTTGATTGTTATACACTGTGTCCTCACCAGACGCGATGTGATAGGATTCCAGCGACAAATAATTAGTCTGTCCACACTAGACGCGACACGACTGCGAGACGCCTTAAAATCAATCAAAACCCACAGCCAATCAGAACAGCGTGTGGGCGGAGTCTCGCGGCACCAGAGAGTAATCCTGAGACAATGGATAAGTACATACTCAAATTCACAAATATTATGGGAGAGCGGGGCACAAAGTAATGCTTTTTGACTTTCTCAGTTTGTGTAAATCTACTTATGGTTCAGAGTATTTATTTTACCCCACATTAATTTCCCACATGTCTAGTACAATTATGTGGTTTTGTTTTATTAATACAGTATATACCTTTTTCTGCATATACCCCGAAAGAATGGAAGTGAAAGGTGACAACATGCCCCATAGGTGGGGTACATTGTAACATGTGAGGGGTTCATTGTAACATGACATATGACAGCTTAAAGGAGAACTCCGGTCAATTTTAACATTGAGCTCATTTTTTTGTACATTTGGAGTGCTGTCAATACAGAGAACAACGACAAAAATCGGTGTTGCCTACACCGAGTTATTCTATTTTTAAAATTTGCACCCTGTTGACTTCAATAGGGCAAGTAGTAAGCCTGCTTTTAGCCTCTTAACATCCTTTAAGTGTCATTACAAGTGCACAGAAAATGTGAGTGATTCCTTCAGAGTGAACACGGGTGGATCTGACTGCAGTAGATGTTAGAGATATTAATAAAAACGAAGTTAATTCAGCCAGCGCTCATACCTTTGTTTACATCCTGTTTTCGGTGGAAGGCCATAGTAATCGATTGTCGAGTTCACGCGCATAGGTTTAGTTACCAATGATCACGCGCGTGAACTCGACAATCGATTACTATGGCCTTCCACCGAAAACAGGATGTAAACAAAGGTATGAGCGCTGGCTGAATTAACTTCGTTTTTATTAATATCTCTAACATCTACTGCAGTCAGATCCACCCGTGTTCACTCGGAAGGAATCACTCACATTTTCTGTGCACTTGTAATGACACTTAAAGGATGTTAAGAGGCTAAAAAGCAGGCTTACTACTTGCCCCATTGAAGTCAACAGGGTGCAAATTTTAAAAAGAGGATAACACGGTGTAGGCAACACCGATTTTTGTCGTTGTTCTCTGTATTGACAGCACTCCAAATGTACAAAAAAATGAGCTCAATGTTAAAATTGACCGGAGTTCTCCTTTAAAATGTTATCTGATCTAATAAAAAAAATATACAAGACAAACTAAAATATTTTCTAAATAAAATGCAATTAAAAAACTTTTTCATATAAAATAATGGCAATTTTTAATAATTAAATATAAACTCATTTTTGAGTTTTGACTACGAACACAGGAAAACACAGCTATACAACATAGTTCAAAACAAATAAATAATTAGTGATTTCTGAACATTGACTCTCAGTCTTTATTCACTTTTTTCTCACATTTTCTCAATAAAATTAATAAAAGTATAGAATATAATAGCATATTTCTAATAGGGGCACATTGTAACGCAGTGTGACAACATGCCCCACCTGCACAACTGGGATTTAAACCCAGCTAGTGTCTTCTGCTAGTTAGCGAAGCATTAAAGAACTATCTCAACTGTTAAATAACATATTGGAGATTAAAATAATATCATATTTGTCTAATTTTAAATAAACACAAATAATAGAAATGAAAAATTAACTTAAGTAAGAAATTTACTTTTGCTATGGTGTAATAAATGTCTATGGATATCTTCCTACACGATCAAACAAATATAAATCTTGGTACCTTGACACCATATGTGAAGCCATATGTTAAGAACTTGGGAGTGGTACAGTGCCCTAAAGCTTGATAGACAGGTCAATCAAGTTGTAAAATCAAGCTTCTACCAGTTACGGACTCTGGTAAAAATTAAGTCTATACTCTCATTCTCTAACTTCGAAAAAGTCATACATGCTTCTATCTCTACAAGGCTGGACTATTGTAATTCGCTTTATGTGGGGATCAGTGAATCATCCATTAACCGCCTTCAAATAGTCCAGAATGCCGCTGCAAGAGTTCTGACAGGAACTCGAAAATGAGATCATATAACTCCTGTCCTTAAGTCACTCCATTGGCTGCCAGTGCGCTATAGAATCACTTTTAAAGTTTTATTATTAGCTTTTAAGTCATTACATGGGATGGCTCCATCATACCTCACGGACTTACTGACTGTTTATCAACCATCAAGAGCTCTTAGGTCTGCGAACCTAGGCCTTCTGGTGGTTCCAAGAATAAAACTTAAGACTAGAGGAGACAGAGCTTTTTCTAGTGCCGCTCCTAGACTCTGGAATAGCCTCCCTCCTGAAATCAGAGCTGCGCCAACTTTGGGCTTTTTTAAAGTGAGGTTAAAGACATTTCTATTTGATCTGTCGTATGCAAATTGAATGTTGAAGCAACTGTCTTGTTGTCATCTTTGTAGTGTATTGCGTCATGTCTTTTTTTATCCTTTGTACAGCACTTTGGATCAACGGAAGTTGTGCTTATTTGTGCTTTATAAATAAATTGATTGATTGATTGATTGAAAAAAAAATAATAATTTTGGCGCAATTTTTTCTCTAGTGTTGATGTGGCAACTAGTAAATACACCAAGTTTCGTCATGCTAGCATGTGTGGAAGTATTTAAAACAAGTGTGTTACAACTAGCCCCGTGTTACGTTGTGCCCCGCGCTCCCCTACACCATTTAAACATTATCCAAATACATAGGCTGAGTTACTAAAACAATCTTTGTCAAAGAATAAACGTGTTTGTTCACAGTTTGAACGTTCTTTTTTCCATTTGTTTAATTTCAAGATCTGAGGGGAATTATCCACTGTTGCTTTTACAGCCTCAAAGCTGGAGCACTAAATGATATTCAGAGTCACATTACACGCTTTTAACATTAAATAAAGCACATAAACAGTGCCTGAGATCATCATCGCCACACTTTGAGTTTGTTGTTCCAGCGCGACGTCGCAGAAAAATAGAAACCGTTTCTAAAATAGAATCGTCGCCATCGCTCCTGGTTAGGACAAACACTCTGATTAACATGGCTTTATCGCGCGGCGTCGCGTGCGTGTATTTAGGACACGGTGTGAAGCAAAAACTCACTTGATGTTTATTTATTTCCCCAGAAACAAGACACAATATCTTATGGCATTTTACTATAGTAAATGCATCTTGATTTAAGAATTTTTAGATATTTGGACTGGAAACAAGACAAAAATACAAAGTAAGAAAAGCATTTTTTTTGCAGTGTGTGTAAACCTTCCAACCATTATGCTCAGATGTTCTGGATGGTTTCTAAAGGGTGTGAGTGTTTTCTTCCTCTCTCATGTGAAAAGAGTCCTTTCACAACAGTGTTTAAAAAGATGAGCGTTTTAATGCTAAGACAACACAACAGGATCACGACGCCCGGAACAATGGCTGAATTTGACATGCATTGCATCCTCTTTTGAAACAAACCAATTAATTATTTACAGGCTTCAGCAGAGCAGAGAAACTTAATTTATTTTTATCTTCCGAGCGTCTGCTTATGCCCATATGACAGAGAGACTGAACAGACACAGGGAGCGGTGCGAGGAGCAGATAGAGGTGCTTATTTCTCTCCCAATGAGTCTTAGACTGAACAATAACAGCGAGGAACAATCAACACACAAACATGCTGTAATTGAACACTTGTGTTTCCGCTGCCGGCGTTTATAAGTGTTTAAACTGGAGCCGACTGTAGATGATCAGTGAGTCAAACTCTGAATTCTCATGTAGTTCTTCAGAGTTTCGGGTGCAAATCACTTTAATGCACTGGAGATTTGATGTGTTTATGTATTCTAGTAAATCTGCAGATGCAGTTCAGATGATAGCTCTGCTCCTAAATCTAGACAGTGTTTTCAGGCATCCGACGGTGCAACAAAAGAGTATGCAATGACATTAAAATGAATTGTAAGGCAGATTGCATGCATGCATTGTGGAGAAGGTAATCCCATAAGCATTGCACAAAAAATATATACTGAGTTTGTAATGAAATTGTGGACCATGGACTGGCTTTTAGTGTCCATTCAGGATGTTGAATTCAAAGTGTCTAGACGTGTCAAGATGTGCTTTTAATAGATGAACGTCTTTGACCGCTGCAGTGCTTTTGCTGTTTGATTGAGTGAGATGTTTTTAACATGTCATGTCTAGTCAAAAGAAGTTCATCTTTACCCGCGTGTCTTGTGTTCTTATGATTCAAACAGAAGGTAAAAGGCTTAATAATGTCATGTTTATGTCAGAGGAATGTCTTGAAATCATTTAAAGGGAACAAAAAGGTTAATCCTGTAAAGTCTGACATAATAGTCAGAAAATGTTTTTTTTTTTTTTTTAATGGAAAAGTTTATTGAACCTTTAGACAACATCTAAAAAGTGAAAAAGTTTGTTGATATCATGTTATGTATCATATTTGATAAATCAGGCTTTTATATGGCTCATATAGTATGATATAGTGAGAATATGGAAAAACACCTTAATATTCATTGGCCCAAACTGAACAAACATATGCAATTTGGTGCAAATGCTGATGTTTATATGGACAAAAGGTCCAGATGAAATTCTGATGCTTGTTATGTATCAGATCTCAGAATCAGATCTCTAAAACAGTATAGCAGCTGTTCTTACATTATAAAATGTAAGAATAAAATAAAAAAATATAAAACATCAGTGCAGATTTCACAGCAAAAAGACCTGAAACCACGAGCTGAAGGAGGACGTTTGTACAATTACACTAAAAGACTTTTACTTGATAAAACAGTCAAACTATCAATCAGAGACAGAAGGACTAGATGAGATGGAGTGTGACAGGTTTATCAGAATAGTTTTAATTAGGGCTGGGTATTGACACAAATTTCACAATTCGATTCGATTTCGATTCACAAGCTTGCAATTCGATTCCGATTCGATTCAATATTGATTATTTTGGATATCTGGTACATGGCAAATTTTCTCAAGGAAAACACATCTCTTCACTAATGCTGTTAACTATGGGAGTCAGTTGTAGCCTATAGGCTTCATTAGTCTACTATAATATTGAAGGTAAAAATGAACTGATTTGTATACAAACACTTAAATTACACTTTTATTTATTTTTATAATAATAAAGTTATATGAAATATAAACATTTAAATGGTGGCTGTCATAATAACCTGCCAGATTTATTCAAACATGCATTAAAAATTGAAGAACATAAAAAATTATAATGAATATGTAATATGGTGCATATATTTAGCAAAATGCTTCTCTATAGAGTTAATTTTTCAAGCTGACTAACGAGTTTATGGTCACTGGATATGGTTTTTCTGAGGTAAATGTGACGTTACATGACATTGTTTACAAGCTGATTTACTGACGTCTTTCCATGGTTGAAACACTGAGCGACTCCATGTCACATGATACGGATTTCGATAAGTTGTACACACTTTCAGATGCTCATTCATGTTTATTTCACGCTGTAACTGGTGTTATTAAGGCGGAAGAAAAGATCACGTGCTTCTCTAGAGCTGAGCCAGAGCGATCTCACGCCACAGCGACAAAACGGTATTTATGAAATTGAATTTCGTAAGAAAATGGATGTAATTTGAAATCTGAGACTTTGTTTCATATCAATAATAACAAAGCACAAAGATTATTGTGATTTATTGGATGGGATGCGCTACAATGTTACATTCATTCATCAACTGAAAACAGGACGACTAATCGATTCTTGGGATTTAAGAATCGATATCGGTTCGTAAAAATGAGATAATTGATATTTTTTACCCAGCCCTAGTTTTAATCATGTTGATCATTTAGAGGCAAAATTAGCCGAAAATTAGCCATTAATGATACAGGATGAACAACAGCGATGTTTAATGGTGGAAAGACTTTTTGAGCAACCAAATGATAAACGATAAATAATTACAGACTCCCACGAAATATATTGATAGGCTTTGGCTTTTCTAACAAGCTTATCAAAACTCTCTCTGCAGCAGTTCATTAAAAGCACACTTATTTTAGACGTTGGTTTTGTAGGATTGAAAATAACCCAAGATATTTGAAATGAACAAAGACATTTGCTTTACTGTTTTCCACTCCCTCTTTCCACAAGGACCATTTGTAGTTCCTAAAGGCACCGATGGGCTGATAGTGATCAAGGCCTGTAGGACAAGATGAGTGAACTTCGGGGGCGATGAATTGGCACACCTTTAGTACAATGGGGGAAGTGTAATGATCTGATTGGTCAGTTTGAACGTCTCACATTTGGGTTAAAGTCACATGGTCAGGGAAAGGATAACAGAAGATTGTAACTGTTGCTCTCTCTCTTTTATTCTCTGGGTCCCTTTCTTGGGGCTCTCTCTCTTTACTTTCTCTTTTCTTTCTCTCTCTCTCTCTCTCTCTCTCTCTCTCTCTATCTATCTCTCTGGTAACATTTTACATATATGATGGGTACAATTAGTGGTATAAGTTATCATCATCGCATACATCTATTTTGTAACTACTTTAAGTGTAACCATAACCATATTTTGTCTTTAAACCTTTTCAATTACAAATCATGTGCTAACTTTTTGATTTGCTATTGACGTTGAAGTGCTACCTATTGCAATACAATATTGTCACTCTCTATAGCAACGCTCTCCCACATATTAAGCTATTGTAACTGCGCTTATATCCGTCGTTGGTATCAGTAACAGTGGGTGGAATAGACAAGACATGTACAGTTTTCTACCATCTTGCTGACGTTTCTTTGGTCATTCGGCAGTCTATTCATATACGCGGTTCTATGAATATGCAAATGAGCCCCGCCTCCACTCACTCACTCAGCTCAGAGATCCACTGGTTGACGATCACACGTTGATCTGATTGGTTACAAGGTAGTTTGTGACGTCAGAAACACCAGCGATTTCAAAGCGTGTTTTTGAGACTGTCTTTGGTTCACTGCAGTTTTAAGGAGGAAATACTCAGCAATGCTGTCGACTTATGAATTTACACATGGTTTGTCTGAAAGCATATTAAAAACACCACACATAAACAACATTAAAAGCTGGATTTACACCACAGGGTGTCTTTAATTTAAGACTTAAGATTTCTGTAATATGCAAATGTAAGGATTGTACAGTGAATCTAAAGGTTTAAGATGCAAACTCAGTCCCAGTGCAATAACACACTGCACATCGAGCTTTAACACTGGGATTGAGTCCAGCGAGCGGTTTCCAATTTTTCTGGAAATTTGTTGGCATGTAATGGGCTCACGCCTACTAATCTGCATTCATCTTTAATAATTGCTCATCTTCACTGGTTTTGTGGAGGTTCACCTGGCCAGATCTCTCTCACACACACACACATCAATTCACACTGAGAGCTCAAGTCTTTAATTATTTGGCATGGGAAGATGCTGTTTAGTCAGATAAGAGATGTAACGGGCCCTTTTGTGTGTGTGTGTGTGTGTGTGTGTGTGTTTTAGGGCTGGTTTTATGAGTGCCAGTGCTTTATGATGCCTGCAGTAATTGCAGGATTGATTAGCAGGGAAGTGTGGGATCTTTCCTCCTCCTCTTTTGCCTCGCTGAGAATCGTTCAGGCGTTCAGATACGAGTCCTAATCGACGAATTCCCCTTCTGCCTTTGTCAGCCTTTCCTGCCCACAATAAAGACAAATGAACTTGAGGACAATCAAAAGACTTTCCAATTCATCACTTCCGTTGCAATCTTTTGCCTCCCACAATAAAACACCGGGAGAAATAGGTGTTAAAGGTGGCGAGAGCAATATCACGGCTTTATGAACGGCTGTATTGTGTCGTCAACGTTCCTGTAACAAACTCAGAGCGCCGGGTGCTTAAAGTGCGCTGTAAGTCAGATGTGTGTGATCTATAACGCATTGAATGTGAAGTTACGAGTGAAAATACAGAGTAAATACGCTCAAATAAAAACACAAACAAGCTTGTACTTCCACAGTCTTGCACATTATTTGTCATTACTTAGCATATTATTGTTTATAATCGTAAATGTGAGAAAGGGCCAGTGACAAATCAGAAATAATAATAATATAATGTGCATATATATATATATATACACACACATATCTATGTTAGGCATGTATATATGTATATATATATATATGCATTATATTATTATTATATAAAAATATAACATTATAGTATATTATAATATTATATATATAATTTTTTATTATATTAATTAAATAATAATATTATTAATAATAATAATCTTTTTCTATCTATCAATTTATTGTTCTCTAAGGCCTAATAACTAATGTCAAGGCTGTCTATAATATCTGTCTATAATAATAGTAAAATATACATTTTGTAATGTTTATTAATATTAATATCGGTCATTATTAATAGTAATTTGTAAAAATATTGTTATTATTAATATTAACTTTTTATTTTCATTATTATTATTATTATTATTATTATTTAAATAAATCATGATTATTGAATTTTCGCTATGGGTTTCCTGGCTTTTGCACATGGTAACATTTTGCAAATATTAATAACTTAAAACAAGTCTGATTAGCTATTTAAATTGTGTGTGTGTGTGTGTGTGTGTGTGTGTGTGTGTGTGTGTGTGTGTGTGTGTGTGTGTGTGTGTGAAGAATTTCACTTTTTGCGATCTCAGGACGGCTTCACCAACTGGATGTTTTTACTTGAAGCTCCTAAAAAATCTCAAAATTACATTTAATTCTGAAACAATTCTGAATTTAATTAATAGTAAAAGGTGCATTCAAATGATTGCCTTATAAAATGCATTTTTAATGCTTTTTTGTTTTTAAATGAACATGTCACTGAGTTTAAAACCTCGGGTTAGTTAGTCACTGAGACACGTGAATGTAAAGGCCTTCAGCGAGAGCATACATTGGTCAGGTGTGTGAGAATTAAAATGAAAGCTCGGTCCCGAGGGTCGGGATGTTCCCCGCGTCCGAGACTCTGTCCACACTTGACGAGGGCATGTGGCGCTGTGAATAAGAGGAATACTTTGACGGACGTCTGCTCCGGCTCTCTGCTCGACACACACATCCGTAGGGTCTCGTACTGCTTCCATCTGTTGGGTCAAGTTTTGTCACATAAAAAGTTTTGAATGGCATCTTTTAGCTTTGCAAATGACCTCAGTGTGACTGTGTCATGTGACGTCCCATGTGACCGGATCTCGTCTGGCTCCTGGGACACTTTAAAGACACTCGTGTCCTTGAGATATTCAGTCCTGAAGAATCACCGCACTATTTCTATTACTGCATTGTTTTTGTTGTAAAAATATATATATATTATAAATTATATTGCATATCACTGTAAATGTTCATGATTTGTTATCACAACTTTTTATCTTTTCTCAATTCAACTTAGATAATTAATGTGGCTCAGATAACATAATATTTTGAGTTTCTATCTACTTTATTGTATTAACCCATTTTTTTTATTTCAATGAACTCAAAATTTTAAGGCAACCAGGTAACTTAACTTTTTTAAGTTAATCCAACAATATATTTTACAGTGTAGTTGTATATTTAAGATACTGCCCCTTTAAGTAGCTTTAATGTTTTAATTAGTACTTTTTGTATGACTATAAGTAGCTTACTGTTTGACAAAGTTCATTGTCGTATCTTCATCAACATGTATTTTGATTTTAATAACATGGTAACACTTTACAATAAGGTTCATTAGTTAACATTATGTATTTACTAACATGAACTAACAATGAGCAATACATTTGTTGCAGTATTTATTAATCTTTGTTAATATTAGTTAATAAGAATACAGCTGTTCATGTTAATGCATTCACTAATGTTCACAAATACAACCTTTGATTTGAATAATGTATTAGTAAATGTTGAAATTGATATTAATAAATGCTGTAGAAGTGCAGTTCATTATTAGTTTCTGTTAGCTAAGGTTGTTAACTAATGCACCTTACTGTAAAGTGTTACGATAACAGGTTTGGTATCAGGGATGATGGCGTGATGTTTCATCTTTTATCGAATGCATACGCTTGCAGAGATCCAGAGCACAGATGTTACGGCTCTAATGTGTGTTTGTGAATTTGTGAGCTCTTGTTATGATACACTGATTAATTGCAACGATGATGATAGAGCCATTAGAACTGTGACACCATCACATCACAACACCAAGTTTGCATATGTGGAATTATTATTATTATTTTTTTGGTCTCTTCAGGCTTTTATGGCTCATATAGTATTATATAGTGAGAATATGGAGGAAAAAAAACACCTAAATATTCAAACTGAGCAAAAATATGCAATTTGTTGCAGATGCTGATGTTTATATGGACAAAATGTCCCAATGAAATTCTGATCCTTGCAATGTACATCAATAAGATCTTTATTGCAGTATTGCAGATTGTCAATAATATATCTTATTTAGATGATATTTAAATGATTTTATTATCAAAGCTCTGTAGTTTTAAAACATATAATGCAATGCAATACAATGATGATTGAGAGATGAACAAATACACCTTCCTCAAAAGCCTGATGATCATGTATTATTTAAAAAAATTACGTATTGATAATCAAGTAAACCGACGTTGCTTCAGTCCAGTAAGTGTTCATCAAATATTTCTAACAATATCAAAGTTATTCTTGCGTTTACTTGATATAAATCAGATTTGACAGCAGAAAGACACCCTAGCAACCGCCTAGCAACAGCATAGCAACCACCCAGAACACCCTAGCAACTGCCTAGCAACCACCCAGAACACCCTAGCAACCGCCTAGCAACACCCTAGTAACCACCCAGAACACCCTAGCAACCGCCTAGCAACACCATAGCAACCACTGAAGGTGAAAGCTTGTGAAGCTCGAGCTGAAGGAGTTTATGCTAAAAATTATACACATTTTTTACTTGATAAAACAGTCTAAACTATCAATCAGAGACAGAAGGACTGGAGGAGATTGATGTGTGTATCAAATATGATGCAGAAGGCTTTGTAGGTGAAGTTATCCCGTGATTAATCTGTAAGCTTTTTGTTTGCTTTTGTTCACTAACATGCATTGGCTGTTGTGATCATTAGTTTTCTACTAATTCTTCTTCTTCCGCTCTTGAGTCTATGGCAGCCCATTGAACCGTTTGCAGGAAAGTTGTGAAATTTGGCACTCAGACAGAGGACAGTCTGAACATTACCCACAGCAATTCTGGAGTCTCTAACTCAATCCCTCTAGCGCCACCAACTGTCCAAAGTTGCTCTCACGTTTATGTTAATAACTTTTGAAATGTAAGGGCTAGCAACAAAATTCGGCAACACTTTCTGTGAAGACCATTTATAGCCCCATTTATACTTATTTATATGTATTATTATTTTATAAATATATGTATAAAGACTCATATAAGACCTAAAGTGCATTATAATAGTTACATTTATATTATTTTTATGTTATTCATGACCTCTAATGCAAACATTAACCATTAAAGACATAATTGATAACTAAATTGGTACAGCAAACAAGTATTTCTGGATTTATTTTATATTTAATATATTTTTATATTATAAATCAATGTGTAATGGATTATGACCATGCTGATTGAAAAAGCAAATGCATGACTTATAAGTAATAAGCACACCAAAATTAATGTGAGGCTATATCTTCGCAACGCTTTAGCATATTCTGACCAAACTTGGTGTATGTTATGACAACCATGACCTGAGGTTACCTGCACAGTTTCAGTGCAGTGCCACCTAGTGGTCAGGAGATATGAAAATTGACATTTTTGTTTATAACTTCTGAACGGTTTGGCCAAACATCATAATATTTTTGGGCGTCGGCCATTTTGAATTTAGAATTTTTCAAAAAATGTTAATAGCTTTTGATTCGTTATGCCTATTATAATGAAACTGGTCTTAATAGATTCCTTGGTACATGCCAAAAACATAGATACCAATTTTTCTATTGTCGGTCAAACTACCATGTCCGACATTTAGATTTTCTTTAAAAACCTACTTTTTCTAACTCTTCCTACCGTTTCTCCGATTCTCACCAATTTCGAGTTAGATAATCTTCAAACCATGCCGGCATAAAGTTATGTATTTCGGGTTGATGGACAAAACCGTTTTCGTATACCGCATCAACGAATTTGATTGCATGATGCCAAAATGACTCTCTTCTCTGCAATGCTTTGGCATATTGACACCAAATTTTGCATGTGTCATTATCACCTTTCTCTGATCACACCACATCAATTTGGTCACAGCGCCACTTATTGGTCGAAAGTGATAACCATTGAATCGTATTACTAGTGACTGTATTTATGATTTTTCAGCCATTTTGCCTAAAATCATCATAATATGTCTTTAGTCATGCTGGCATGACATTGTGCCTTTGTTGTGTTTGGCCCCTTAATTGCTGCTTGCAGCTTTATATGTTTTTGTATTTTTAGACCAATTAATGCATTAAAACAGTAGGTCAAGGCAACGTAAATGCAATGGGATTCAATTCCCAGTGAATGCATGAACGGATCAAATGTCTAGCTTGACTGCAACGTTAGTCACTTTGGCTAAAAGCATGTGCTAAATGCTTAAATGTAAATGTTACAATTCAGATTCATAAAAGTGGTTTTATGAACAATTTACAGGTATGTTTGCTCTAACCTTCTAGGGGCACCACATAATAATTATGCAAATTAGGTTAGTAAAAAGATTGCACTATACTAAAATGCAAAGCCTGATAAAATCAATATGAATTCCAACATGTAACCTGGCATCATATTTCCAACTTAACACTTAATTTAACCCATATTACCTGGCTGAGCATAATCCAGACAGACAGGTCAACACAAAGCCGCTTATGCTTCTCAATTACCATTTTTATTGTGAGCTACACTTTTGTCTTTAAGAGCCAGAAATTTAATTTCCGAACATGAACGGCTGCTTTTCATGTTTAAAAAAAATAAATGTCCCCATTGCAACTCAGAACCCGGGGAAAACTAAATATATATTATTGGAAGAATAAAGCATTTTAAAATGAGCGTCAGGAGCACTGAACATGTGATGTCAGGTCACTGAGAGCTGATAACTGAGCAGACTAATCATGAGACTTTAATTAAATGTTTAAGGCCATGAATTTATTTAACACAGTTAATGCATTTAGCTTCACTTAATGTGACATTAGACACCAACAGAACAGATTAAAGCCGTTTTAGTGGGAGCAGGAACGTGGATGTCTGTGCATATTCAACACAATTAGTAAATGAAGGAGAAATATCTTTATTTATTTATAAATTAAACCTAGACCTTTAACAAAAGTTCAGTCACTTAAAGTCTTTGCCTGAGGATTTTAATTGGTAAAGTTCTGTTGTTAATTTATCATTTCCATTTTTTCTCCCCTTGAACTGTCAGCAGACTGGGAACTATTTAATGCATATGAGATCATGTCTGGTAAATCATACACTTTAATATAATGCAATACTTGTGATTTATGTTTGCTTTGTTTTCGAATGTCTGTCAGTGGGGAAACATTGAGATATTGGCCGTCTGCACTGGTCAATATTGAGATATTGGTCTATTTTGCTTCCATAATATGTCTTCTTTCAGACTATATGGAAATAAAACAATCCAAATACACTTTTATGTTGATTGTATTGGATCTATTTGCGCTTGGTTTCATTTTCAGTGCATGTCTTTAAAGGCTGTGAGTTTGAGTCAGAAATCTCCACTTCAGCAACTTCACACACACCAAACTTTACAGGTTTCTTCACATCAATATTCTGAAGGTAAAAAAGCATAATGAAAATGTATTTGTTTTCTGGCTCTTGACAGTATTTTCTGATTTGTGGAGTGATAAAAAACATCCACTCTGTAAAAAACTTTAACTCTAATACACCATTATATGAGAACTGAACTGAACTGGACGACAACATCACAGTTTTCTCCAGAGCGGCTATATATATATATAAAAATTATTTATTATTATTATTACTAATAGTTTAACTTTTTTACAACAGAAATGAACCATCGCAACTTACTTAAGCCGGACTGTGATGCTATTTTCTTCTAGAAACAAACTTTGTCGCATTATTTTCCTGTTATCTCTGTAAAGCTGCTTTGAAACAATCCGTATTGTATAAAGCACTTTATAAATAAAGTTGACTTGACTTGACTTTCCTGATATGTAAACAAAATGAACATGAAATGTGTGCAAAATTAGCGCATATTTAATTAGATAATGCCTAATTTGTTTGTTTTTTTAGCAAACTTGTAATACAAAATAATTGTACTGTTATTAATAAACTGAGAAAAGTATTGTTATCTTTTAGTTTAATTTTTTACCCTATTCCCCTGTAGTGTCTTGCATTAAGAATAGTTTTATTTTTGCCGTGTAAGTTAGATGTGCCGGCATCCGCTGCCATATTCTCTGCTGTGCCGTCCAGCTGTCTCCGAGATCTGTGTGTGATCTGTGTTCTCACACTGACTCTCTCAGTTTGTGTGTGTGGGAGTGTTTCTGACTGCAGTACATCTGCTGCTCACATTTAAACACTATTAAGGCTGAGAAATGGTGACAAGTATATTAATAACTGTATGTGGCAGCAGCCTCTGTATCTCTTCAACAGTAAACACACACACACACAGATGAACAACACTTACAGCACTGCTACTATCTCTATGCGATGGCAGTGCAAAAAAAAAAAAAAAAAAAAAGTGGAGAAAAAAAAGATCTCCATTCATTTTGGTTCTGCAACATGAGATATGAGAATCATATTTAGTGCTTAATGACTGATCCTAATACCAAGTATAGTAAACAAAACAAATAACCTGTTATTGGTAATATTTTGAAGAACTGTTATTAACCTGTCATTTAGAATCAATTATAACAATTCTAATAATTTACTCAAACTCATATCATCTCAATCCTGTTGGAATTTCTTTCTACTGTGGAATACAATTTTTTTTCTTTGTATTTTGTCCATATAATAAAAGTCAATGGGGTCCAATGTTTCTTGGACAATGTTTGGGATGACATGAGGGGGAGCAAATGATCATTTTTCGGTGAACTATCCCTTTAATCTTTAACTACATTAGTTTTTGAATTTTTAAGAACCGTCTCATAAGAGTTTGCTATTCGACTACACCGCATGTTTTAGTTACACTAGTGAGGGCAGTGCAATAGAAAGCAGAGTTGTGCATCATTCAGAAATGAAATGAGAATTCCTTTTAGATTTAAAAAGCAAACAAGATTTACATTTACATTTAATCACACAGCAGAAGCTTTTATCCGAAGCAGCTTGCGAATAAGGAGAACAATAGAAGCAATCAAACCAACAATAGGGCAACAAATATAAGTCCCAGTTATTGAAGCACAGCAAACCAAGCAAGATTATTTTATTTTTTAAATGAATAAATAAATAATAAATAGTAAGTGTCAGTATTAATGGGTCAAGCGTTGACAAAAAAAGATGCCTCTTGACCTGCCTAGTTCCGCCAGCAGGGAACAGTGCCGGTAAAGGTCAGTGAAAGTAATTTTGTGTCTCTTTGGGATGATGGCTCCGCAACACACATTCACTTGCAGAACGCAAGCTTCTGGAGGCCACATATACGGTTGTTCTGTAGGCAATCATCAGTGCCTTGAATTTGATGCGAGCGACTATTGGAAACCAGTGCAGATTGACGAAGAGAAGTGTGACGGCTCGTTAGAGATCACTCTCACTGCTGCATTCTGGGTAAGTGTCGGAGGTTTTGACAGTGATGCTGGAAGGCCTGCCAAGAGAGCATTACAATAGTTCAGTATGGATAGAACAAGAGCTTGGACAAGGAGTTGTGTAGCATATCCGATATGAAGGGCCTGTGCTCGGTTGGATAAAGCACCTTAAGTTTTTCCCTTAAGTATGAGACTTAAGGCATGATTTCCCCTCAGCTAAGGGAATGATTTAAGGGTGTTGCATGTAATACCTTAAACGGTTCTCTTAGGTAAGGGAAACCGTTAAGTGTTTCACGTCAGCGAACCAGGTTTTGCCGTTATAAAATTCGATTGCTGCCATGGTCATGCTATTTGTTATTACTGATAGCGGTTCAGTTTCACAGAAAACAGCATAACATGTTTAAAGAAAACAAAAAAGAAAACCAAATCTGAAAGAGAAGGACCAGACGAGACAGAAACTCAAATCGATAGTTTACTCAAAATTGAAAAATCTGTCATCATCCTCAGAGAAGTTCGAGCAATGTGGTCTTGTGAAGTTTAACTGATCATCAATCACAAATCCAAGGTTCTTGGCTGTGCTGGAAGGAGTTATGGTTGACAAACTTACCTGAATGGAGAAATTGTGATGAAGGGTTGGGTTTGGCCGAGACCATGAGCAATTTTGTCTTTGCAAAGTTGAGTTGAAGGTGGTGGTACTTCATCCAGCAAGAAATGTCTGTCTGTCGGGCCGAGATGCGAGAAGCTAACATCAGATCATCTGGCTGGAATGAGAGGTAGAGTTGTGTGTCGTCAGCATAAAGCAGTGATAGAAAAATCAATGTTTCTGAATGACTGTAGTCTTGGAATTAAGCCTTTTCCCCCGTTATTATTTGATTCACGGAACCAGACACCAGATATCTTGCCAAGAAAAATCTTTATTCGTCAGCATAGGAGAGACACTTGAGAAGATGTTGTATTCGTGCCAGGTCTATGTGTTCCCGATGTTTCTCTGCCGTAGTACAGTAAGATTGAGCTTATATACACCACTGAGGGACTTTCCTGTCCTTGTAAAGAACATGGCAATTGTAAACATTTAATGTACAGTATAATCATCATTGGAACATCTCTGCTAAGTGAACGTTGCATTGCACACATATCTCTAAGCAAAACATATAACTCTCCCAGCTCCCCTCCTTCTGTCTAAAATATGATTCTTGAACACGTGTCCATGCAATCTATAGTCTAACTCATGCATTTTAAACTTCATAAGATAATACAACTGATTATGAATACTAATAAAGAATAATAATACAGATACATAATATTAAATAATGAAATTATATTAAAAGATGACATTTTAGTCTTCAATGACAGATCCTAATGATGATATGTAGATTGAGAAGAGAAGAGGTCCCAGCACTGAGCCCTGAGGCACTCCAGTAGCTAGATGTGTTACTTAGACACCGCACAAATCCAATGAGTGGCAGAAGAGCTGCTACATGTCTGGATTTAATAGGGGAAACTGCGAAAACGCGAGTAAAACAAACGATTATCAGTTTGACCTCAATATATGGTTCCTTACAACTTACCAAAGATCCAGTGATCCGTGGATATTGACATGCAGCAGGAATCATGTTTCCTGACATTTATATGAGCCTGATTTCGACGCCGGGGAAATACATAAAGCAAAATTTCCTGTGAACGCTTTATATAAATACAATATAGGTCTAAATCCATATGATCATTTATATCAATGTTATACTATCATCCAGCCTTAAAACTTGTATATACATTTTTATCAGTGTTTATTTAAAAACATCCAAATATGCAGAATATGCAATGGAATACAATAATGCAATACAATATATAGGGTGTGATTTTACCCCTATATTCAGCATATTGACACAAAATGATAACTGTAAATCCACCTTTCTCTGCCTGGATCCAGTTGTGTCTGTGATTTGCAGCGATGCATTTGCTTCTCTGTTCTGTAGCTTTCAGCAGTCTGTAAAAATATACCTCAATTTTTACCTCAAGATTTATGCAGTCAATCTCAAAGCTCTTTCCTTTTTTAGATGCGTTTCATGTGTTTTTCGTGGCATTCACGCTGAAAACCAATGCTTTTTTAAAAAAAAGCTTTAAAATCGCTTGATGTTACAGTCAGAAAGAACAATATGAACGCAATAGATAAAGTCGATGCATTCAAAAGTCTGTCAGAATGCAATCACATGTTGGGGTCAATCACTATAACAAACATTAATGTAAACTTTATTAGTGTAAACCTGTGGTCAGATTTGTCTTTGAGGTCAGCTAAAGTCATGGTGGATCAACAGAATCTTACCAAAAGTCCCTTTAAGGCAAATCATTTATCAGTGATGCAATGACTTTAACAATTGGCGATTGGCTCTTTTATTTAGAAAGCGGGACTTATTCCGCCTTATTGCACATTGCACAATCTTAATAATATGAGTGCACGTTTTTTGTACATCTAACGTGTTTGATCTTATTGAGAAACTTAGTTAAACTGGTGACATGGAGCTGTTGTGTTGATGGAAGAAAGGACAGATGGCACAATACAAGTGTTTGGGAAACCTATTAGGAATTATTATGAAATGAAACAATAAAGATATGAACACATCTGCACTTTTATTGTTGTTCATAAACACGCAGGATTATATGGACACTTCCAGCAACGCTTCATTTACTCAAGAGATCAATGAGCATCATAACAGTATTATGACCAGCTAAGGCACCATTTGATTAATACTAAATTAGTCCAGTTAAAAGCCAAATAAACCTAATGTGCTCAAGCAGGGTTTCTAGTATGAGCATTAGCTGTAGATCTGCTGGACATGTAAAGTCTCCGAGCTTCTGGATGTGTTTGAGTGCTGGAGATGTGCTGTAATTAATGTGGAGCTCTTCCCATATGGAGTGTCTGAGGGATTGTGGGGATTGTAGGGAACGGGCATTTCTCAAGCCAGGCTTAGTTTGGCGTTTGGGATCACGCTTGATTTGAGCCATCGAACGCTGGAACAGATGCTTTCCCGCCAGATCCTCCTTGCACTCTTGATACTCTCTCAGAGGTGAAATTTCAATGCATAAGCTTCCAGAATTCAGCAAAAACGCTCCAATGGAGTGCAATTTATTTAATTTTTTTTACAGTCAAACCAAAAATTATTCAGCCCCAGATATAATTTTTTATATTTTTTTACTAGTGGGTGCAGAAAACCATAGATCATTTATGTAAGTGAGGAGAGCAAAATAAAGTAAACTGTGACATATTATACCCCAAAATTCTTCATTCAGTGACTATCAGTAAAATTTATAAACATTCGGGACCAGAAATGATTCAGACACTTTGACCTGACCATGTTTTGCTGAAGTGTTTTTTATTTAATTGCTAATGCGACCTTTTTACACCACAGACTGAATAAAATTAAGCATAACCTGGTAATTGGTTGAGCTAAACTGGTATTATCTAATTGTGTAGTTACATTTTTTTTTTTTTTTTTCAAATATATTTTATTGTTGTGTAGTTAAATTAAACAGCTGACAGATATTCAACATAATTCATTTGTGAGACAGTCTAACAGAAGGACGGACAAAACCAGTCAAATATCAACTGATTTGATAACTCTGAGTTCTTGTCATATTTTATTACCATTTTCTAAACTATATTGAATAAACTGAGAAATGTTGAAGGCGTCTGAATATATTTTGGTTTGACTGTAAATGCAGCTGTATTCTTGCCAAAACTTGTTTGCAAAGTCTGGGTTTGTGTATGCCTTGTGTAAGTGATACTCTGGTGTCCGTTGTGCTGATGATTTTGATCTGCATAAAGACAAAGTCTGGGGTCATTTTAAAAAGAAATTGATTGTTTTATTCAGCAAGGATGCATTCAATTGATCAAAAGTGACACTTATAAGTTACAAAAGTTTCTATTTCAAATAAAAGCTGTTCTTTTGAACTTTCTAATTCTAATTTTGAATTTGAAATTTTGAAAACATTCCATTTAAATTTAAACTGCCATTCTGCAGGACACATCAAACATCAAAGTAACAACACCATCTTGCATTGGCAAACACTGCTCACAATATTTTGTAATATTTCCATTGCACCAGTAAATTTGTATTTATTTGATTTTTTTATTGTATTTTGTTTAATGTGTTTATAGTTTGTATGCTGCATGGTTTCTTTTTATGGTTTCTTTTTATATCCTCAATGTTTTATTGTACAGCACTTTAGTGCAACTTTTTTTTTGTTGCTTTTAAATCTGCTTTAGAAATAGATTTTGACTTGGCTTGATGCGTCACAGGAAGAATCCAGATCTCTGCGGCTCCGCTCCTCCCTCAGTTGCATTGTAAATAATGATGTGGGGAAATTAATGCTTTGAACTCGTCTTTCCACTTGGTTTGTGCAGCAGCCTGTCGTTCCCTCTAAGTGTGTTCGCATGCCTTCTCTTTCCTCTGCCTCACTCTGACAAGTTAGTTTGAGTTTAGCACTTCCAGGCATGACGTGTCGAGCTCAGAGCTTCCCTTCGCTGTCGCCGTGAGTCAGACTCGCTTCTCAGCCCAGATATTTTCCATCTCATGACATCATGCCCTGAGCCTGCACACACACACACACACACACACACTCGACGTCTATAATGACTTTGTCCCCTAACACCCGTGCGTGGCAAGGTCAGGAAGGTTGTTAATGCAGTGCACGCCTCCGGTTTGCTCGTATAGTCATCATATGCGAGACTCCGTTGAGGTGAATGCTGTTGAACTCTGGGAAACTGACTGAGCTTATGTGTGTGTAGATGCATGCAAGTGCAGTTTGAGTAACGAGTTGGGCTGTCACAATATATCATGTCACAATATATCGCAATACAAAAATGGGTAACACTTTAGAATACTGTTCCTTCATTAATGAATAATTACACAGGAACAAACGAGTAACGAATTATTAACATTCTAGTAACTACTATTAACTAACAAGAAACTCTGATTAACAAATTAGTAAGTAATAGCGCTCAGATGAATGTAGTAGTTCATTATTAGCTAAACAATAACTACAATTTTTTTCATACCTCCCAGAGAACTACTATCAACAGGTTCATAATTAACATAAATAATGCATAATTTATAATAAAAGGTAATGGTAACCCACTAGTAATGACTCAAGTATTACTACATCATTCTAAAGGAACTACTAATTATTTGGATCAGTATTCTAAAGTGAAAAACATGATATTTACCTAATATTGACTGAAGTCATTGTAAGCTTTTGAGATTTTTGTAAGATTTTGAATAGTAAATCCTTCCAATGGATTTGGTGACACTTTAGTCATTACTAGTGTGTTCCCATGATTCACTTTAGAATATTGATCCAAATTATTATTAGTTCCTTTAGAATGATGTAGTAACACTTGATTCATTACTAATGGGCTACCATTACCTTATATTAAACATTGTGCATTATAAATATTTATTAACCTGTATATAGTAGTTCTTAGAGTCTTCAGTGAGGTATGAAAAATAGTAGTTATTGATTAGCTAATAGTGAACTACCACATCCGACTGAGCGCTAGTACTTACTAATTCGTTAATCAGAGTTTCTTGCTAGTTAATAGTAGTTACTAGAGTGTTACTAATGCATTACTCATTTGTTCCTGTGTAGTTATTCATTAATGAAGGAACAGTATTCTAAAGTGTTACCCAAAAATGCAACGATATGTGTCGTGGATAGTGACAATATGTGTCATGGATAGTTCACCCAAAATAAAAATTACTGTGAGATTAAAAAATTCAGGTTTTCAGAGTTTTAGTGTCAGTTTACATTAAACTACTGTATATAATGTTGAATATAATGTATAATAATGCAATGGGGAATATTTGTGTGTCCTAATAATGCCAAATGTCTGATGTTACCTGTAAAAAGTGACATTATTTTAAATATATCTAGTCAGTGAAAGAATATTTGTCTAAAATAATAATATATTTTCAGCTTCAGAATCATGAATATTGTTATTCTGGTGTCTCTATTGTCCTGTGCTTTGGGTTTCCAGCACCAAGTCCAAGAATGTTCATTTACACACACAATGTAAAACCAAATTTAGCATTTTAATCAACAGTACATTTTTAGTTAACATCTTATCATATGTCTTGGAGTATCGCAATAATATTGAATCGTGAGTTCAGTATCGAATCATGAGGACATCGTTACACTCCTAGAAACAAGTGTTTTCTCCTGCTTTTTAAATGTTGATAAGTTTATTTATTTTGGCCTCCGTCATACGGTTAGTCATCATAGCTGCATTCAGGATTGTTTCTCCCTGCTGTTTGTTTCTGACCCATCGGTTGAGACGCTCTGCTTTTAAAACATTTAGAGACAGTCGTCATCATCTGTGAGACTCAATCACATTCACTGACCTTTAAATGTGCAATAACATGCATGCTGTGATTCTTCATGCTCTCGCAGTCTCTCTGTCGAATCATTCGTCAAGTCCAGTGAGTTTCCTCACGTTATTCTCAGCGGTGTGACAGAAATCAGCGGAAATCACCATTCTTTCTTTCTCTCTCTTTCTCTCTCTCTCCAGAAAACCCTCTTGCCTGCCTGCACTGAAGAGGAGATCTTTGCTCATTTGGGTTTGGAGTATATTGAACCCTGGCAAAGAAATGCCTAGTCTTCAGAGCGACGCTGATTCACACACTCGAACGCCCGCTGTGTGATTTGACCAGCCAGCGCGAGGATTGTTATTGTGTTATTTTTAAAGCATTTGTTTACCAGTCGTATTCGTACTCACTTAAACATGTCTGAGTGTTCCTGCATTAGTGCGAATATATCACAGCAAATGCCATTTGTTTGCAAGAAAGATGCACAAGCATACTTTTTAAGCTTTAATTTCTGTACACTGTCAGAATTAGGGGTACAGTAGGAGTCCATTTCTGTCCCCCAAGGTATAATCTACACTAACGTACCCCATAGGGCTTATTATTGGACCTTCTTTTAAAGGTTAAGGTACAATATTGTACAGCCCCAGTGACAAGCCATTGTACGCCTAAAGGTACAATTATGTACTTTATTTTCTGAGAGTGTAGCGCCAAACAAAAATGCAAAAAAACTGCAAAACTACAAAAAAAAAAGAAAAAAAGATTGTTTCCAAACAGGTTTCCCAAAAGCGTCTTTAAAATCATCTAACTTTTCATAATTTAATCTATTGATGAGGGATAAAATAAAAGTCCAGCTCGACATTTTTTCTTATTGAATAACACTTGTTTGCGGTCAATACGATTTTTTAAAAATGTTTTTGAACTTCTGATGTTTCTTCTGTTCACCAAGGCTGCATTTCTTTGATCAAAAATACTGTGAAAAACAGTGAAATATTATTAGAATTTAAAACAGCAGTTTATATAGTAAAGTGTAATTTATTCCTGTGATCAAATCAGAATTTTCAGCATCATTACTCCAGTCTTCAGTGTCACATGATCCTTCAGAAATCACTCTAATATGAGGATTTGATGCTCAAGAAACATTAATTATTATTATCAGTGTTGAAAATAGTTCATATTTTTTGGGAAAATGTGATACATTTTATTTTTCAGGATTCTTTGATGAATATAAAGTTCAAAAGAACAGCATTTATTTGAAATAGAATCTTTTGTAACATTATAAATGTCACTTTTGATCAATTTAACGTGTCCTTGCTGAATAAAATGATTATTATTTTATCTGACTGACCCCAAACTTTTAAACAGAAATATATGTAAAATGATTAAAAGTAAAATAAGTTGCAAACGTTTTCTTTAAGATGTAGTCTGGCTAATTCTCTTCATATAATTAGATGATAATTATTCATCTTTTCTTTCTCTTAGTCTCTCTAACATTAGTTTAGTTATGGAGTTACATGATGTTACATCAGAGCAACTTTTTAATAGTCATTCATTAATAGACCTTTTGAACATTCGTGAATGTTAATCAAAATATGATTTAAATTAGTAGAAATAATCCTGGGTTGGCTATATATTTAAAGAACTCAAAGTTTATTAATTATAAGGGAAATTATGTAAAGATGTTGGCACCGCACATTTAATTTAGTAAGAACTATATGATATTTAAACACTCATTATGTTTATTTTGATCTCAGTGAGACTTCATTGCATGCACACCTCTTCATCATGTTATATTTGTTATTGAAGTTAAAATGTCGACCTGGCGATGTCTTGAGGAAGATCGCAGGGTCCAGATCTTCCTATTTCAGGATCTAGAACAGCTCAGGCGTTTCCAGGACTCGACCCGAGGGCCTTTCTTTCTCTCTCTCGCCCTCTTTTTATCTCTGACCCTTTCCAAAAAACACACAGCAGAACCACAGAGCATCATTCCTGTGAACCGGACTCAACCAGCTCGAGCATTCAAACTGGGTTAGCTACTGTTGTGTTGGCATTAAATTACTTTACAATGAATTGTACAGCCCACAGCAACACCACAATCCCCACCAGACTCTGCGGTGCTGTGTTTTAGATGAGCAATCATCCCTCACAAAAGCTCATTCAATTCTGAATTTGTTAGTTAACTCTTTCCCCGCCATTGACAGAACTTTCCGTGTTTCCACTGTAATACGGTAGGGGGCGCTGTTACACATCTTCTGAAAGAGTGCAGAATCTCCGATCAAAACACAGGAGAAGAAGACGCAGAAACCAGAGATGACGCACATGTAAAATAACGCAATCATCAACATTAAACAGCATGTAAATCAAAATGTTATGGATGAAATGTCGATCCAGGACGGTGTACAGGACTGTGAAGCTTTAGGGATGTTGATGGACTTGATCTACTCCATCTGTGTTTTAATCATCGTTAAACACTCCAACACGTTAAACACTTTTTTTGGATAATTTTCCAAAAAAAAAGCAAAATTTTTCGTCCGACAGAAACACGATTTTGCTCAAAATTTTGCTTTTTTGGGGAAAATTACCTCAAAATTTTGCTTTTTTTTTGGAAAATTATCCACATTCAAGGTTGATTTAAAATAATGCATGAAGCTATAATAAAATTTTCATGCAACAAAATATTATCAGCACCATGAAAGTTCGGTGAAAATGATCAGAAATGCTGGCGCTGGCTTGCAACTAAAAAAACACACTGGCAGGGAAAGAGTTAATAATAAATTATGCCATGATTGTTTTCGAGTGCAGAAACCTGACCTTAATTTATGTATGACTGACAAATATGCATCACATTAAGTGTATTAGTTTATGTTAAAACTGTAATCCAAATGCATGAAAGTTTGATATTGATTCAAGTACATGAAACTTAAATTTAGGCCGAAATATTTGTGATTCAAACCCTTTTAACATCTAAACTCACTCTATTTACTTCGTATAATACATTTCTGGTCCAATTTATCAGTGCAAAAAAAAAAAAAAAAAAAAAATAGTTTAATGGGACTTTCTTCTCACCATCATCGATAAACTCAAAATTGCCGGTTGGTTCGGTTCGGTTCACGGCTTTGAACGTTTTTAAAATGCCTTTGGAGAAAATAAATGGGAAAAATACTTCCGGAACCAAAGCTGATTGAAAAGTGATTGATTGCTGATCCGCTCTTTTGCTTTTGGTGCTGCTTGTGATGCAGGAATTATTTAGGATAATAGGATTTATTTTGCTTTGTTTTAACAGTGTTTTACTATGATGCTGGTGTAGAAAGTAAGAATATGCCGATCATCAGCATCCGTTTGGACTGTGTCTGTGTGAGCAAATGCATCTGCTTATTATCTGGACATGATTGTCTGGACGCTGTTTCAGGCTGGCAGGGATTTTACTGTGGAGGATGTTGCATATTTGTTTTGAATATTTATTTGTCTTGAAAATGATTAGAACTCTAGCTTTGCAAATGCTAATCAAGTCTCCGTGTGTTTATGAGCATTAATATTGCATGCTGTAATTTCAATGAGGTTCATTTTTGTAGTTTCTCAAAGCTTTTTTTTTGGGGAGTTTAAGTTTTAATAAAAGTTGATTTTTGAAAATGCTTTCGGCACATTGAAACTTTAAAAACTTTAGTGTGCTGACAATGAAGTTCTGCTCTGTTCTGTTCCGTCTGGTTTTAATAAAAGACACTTTGCTGGGAGCAAGAATCATTTCAGTCTTAAAGAGACAGACACCCAAAAGTACACATTCTGTCATCATTCACTCGCTCAAACCTGCATGACTTTCTTTAGCAAAATCTTTGCTTTATTCTTAATTTGAAATATTATTATTTAAAATACTCATATTTATTATAATGTAATCATATAAAATATTAATAATAAATATCTGATGGATTTGAATGAGCAAAAGCCACAAATGTAAGTCTTTATTCTCTCATAATCTTCCCATTGGCTGAAACTCAAATCTCACCTGCCTTTGCATATTTAAATATGAAGCAATGCTGTAAATTAGAAGGTAAAAATACACCAAATGTCATTGGTTCTCATGTTTTCACAACAACCAATCACAACAGCTAAATCCCTCCCTGGTAGTTAGTAAAAAATACAATGTAAACAGATGCAAACTTCATCAACTAAGATTTATAAATGCTTTAGAAGTATTTTTCATTCTTAGTTCATGTTAACTAGTTAACAATTTACCTTATTGTAAACTTTTAACATGCTGACCGTGTTTTAATTTTGAACTATTCCTTTAATGGGCTTGTATATAAAGAAGGTCTGTTTGCAGTGAAGAACTGATGCTGAACACAATGAGGAAACTGCAGAGATTCAGCATCTGCTCAATATACACACATTTCAACATGCGACACGTCAAATTGAGGTAAAGGTAGAGGTAATTGCAAATTTATTGCATTTACCTAGGTTTGAATATTATTCCATGCTGTAACTAATACTGAATATTATGTAGATCTGTTGTTTACATCAAATTCATGCTTTAACAGTATAGAGTAATCATCTCAGGTTTCATCAGTCCAGTCTGTCTGTATAATGGCTTGCAACCAGGGCCTAAAACGTTTTGCCACAGCTGCTAATAAATATTACCGGTCATAAATATTTTAGTTTAGAAACATAAAGTTACAAAAGTTATGCAGTCAAGATCAGTGAGTGATTGTTCTTTGTCTTTCGTTGTTTGATTAACATTAAAAACACAGCAGCAGGAATATTAGGCTGCTGTCCCTTTAAGAGCTAATGCACAGATCCAATACACTGATACACATGCGTTTTATTTCTCAACTGTTTATGTTAGAGTTGTCAAAAATTACCGACTTCGGTAGCAGTCGGTACTGAAGTTTTAAAAATGTGACTCTTTGAGCGATGTTGAGTGGAATCATAAACACCTCTGATTGGCCGTTGTACTCACACGCTCATCGGATATGTCTGTGATTGGCTACAATGATCAGCGCTTCAAAAACATTTTGTAAATATACATCAATGACGCTCTTCACCGAGCGCTTGCACAGATACTGTAACGGTCACCAGCTGGAGTGCCCTTGAGATCCACCAGAGCCACATATCCCATAAGTCTCTGCCTGGACTCATTAGCACTCATTGTTTTCACCTGTGTCTCATCTTCTTGTTTGCGCACCCCATATAAGCCCGGTTCTTTCTGCAGGGCTGCCAACTCTCACGCATTGAGCGTGAGACTCACGCAATTGACACTTTTCACACGCTCTCACACCACACATCCATTTTCTCATGCACAGAAAAATTGCGGAGCAAAGAGGTACTTTTAATATTAAACTAATTCTCAGCTCTTAGATCCCGTCAATTTTATTACGAAATTCAGATAAAAATACGTTTGGCGCTTAATATAAGTGCACGTGAACCGATCATCTGTTACTTTTTTATTTAAAGATGCAGTACAACTTACCGAAAGTATACATAACATCGACCAATTAGTGTTTTTCAACCACGGAAAGAGGTCAATATAACAGCAGGAGAACAATTATGTCACATAACGTTACATTTACCTCAGGAAAGCCATTTAATGACCATAGCATGTTAATTGAATAGAAAAAATAGCTAGAGATGAGATTTTGCTGAGCACTATATTACATATTTATTATATTTTTACTTATGTCATTAAATAATTGTTATTATAACAAAAACTACATTATATTTAATTTAATTTGTTATTTTTAACCTTTAATAATACCAGCAGATTGGGCCCTCTATGTTTACAGCATTAGGTGAGATTATTTTTTTTAATAAAATTTTAAATAAACATGTATCCAAATTAGTCAATATTGAATCAAAATCGGAATCAAATCACAAGAATGGAATTGAAATCTTGAAATTTTTGTCAAGCAATAATAAAAACTGTATCCTACCAGTCATTGTACAATGTAAACATTGTAACATGTTGTCACTAAACTTCATAAAATTCTATTTAGTTACCAAATGTTTTGACAATCACAATTACACTTATTGTGATGCAATATTTGTTTTGCCATACATTTGGATCCTCAACCTTCGTGTCTCGGAGCAGTTCGCGACAGATAAACACGGGAGCGTTTGAAAACTCTTCTGTGTGCTCTCGAACCCCCCTGTGCGCTGATCATTGTAGCCAATCACAGACATATCCGATGAGCGCGCGAGTACAACGGCCAATCAGAGGTGTTCACGAGTCCGCTCAACAGCGCTCAAAGCGTCACCTTTTTTACATTTCAGTGCTGACTTGCTTCCGAAGTCTGTACTTCTTGACAACTCTAGTTTACGTTCAGTCAAGACATAACTGACTGTGTTTACAAGGATACTTGCCAAGACGAGCATTTTGACATAATTTTGTTTGAATATGTCTGTTCGAGTGCAAGAAGACATGAAAGAGACGCAGATTTCTAGTTGCGAAGTGAGTAACGGATAATGGATTGAGTTCCCTTTCGCATCTTCTTGAGCTTGAATATTTAAATGGCAAGGCTTGAACTTTCGTGATGATGCAGCGTGACTGCCACTGTTTCATACACTCGCCAGCACCGATTTTTACTCGCATTTGGCGCTTGACGAATTATTTAGGCCCTAAATTCGCAGTCTTCTAAGACGGTATTCTGTAAAAATGTCTTTGCATTCTGATTCTGACATCCAAAGCCACAAGACATTATTTTTCCATGGATCTTCCCTGTTTTCCTCCACTTGTTACCCCTGTTTCTGCCAGAATAGTGCACACGCAGCTGAGTGATTTATTGAAACTGTTTTAATAACTCTACTATATAAAAATTGGCGTTGAAACAATTTTCACTTGGAAATTGCTAGGAATGTTAATTATTAATTACTAAGAAATGGCAAGTAACACACTGAATCAAATGTGAATTTTACTAATATACTCAATAGAACTTCAGAAATCTTGTTTGTGTGTGTGTGTGTGTGTGTGTGTGTGTGTGTAAGTTGTGAAGCTGCTGACAGATTAAGGTCAGTGTGTGTCTCTCGCTGTGTGTCATCTCAGGAACTGAAGCGAGAGAGACCCGAGTGACCGGTTCAGAGGAGAGCGAGGTCAGTCGAGTCCAGACGAGATCTTCACACTGATCTTCCTTTTTTATTGGTTCATTAAAAATAGAAGCTTCACCAGATTACTCAATTAAACAAGGGAGATTGTGCTAGTTTTCCTATTGTCAAAGAGTGTGATTAATTCTGTCAGATTTTGAGGTTTCTGTATATAACGATGATGAGATCTTCTGAATGATCATTTAATAAAACTTCTGCCAGCTTCCTGTTGATGAAAGGGAAATGGTGATTTTTCATGCAAAAAGATGATTAAAAACATAATTGTTCAAAAGGTTTAATACATGTTAAGATCAATATGTGGCATATAAGAAACATGTTAAATAAAACAAACATTTTCATTAATAAATTTCAAATAAAATAAATCCTAAATATTAGATGGAAAACTTAAGCTTAAAAAACGTGTTAGAAATGAGAAATGTTTGGTTTCAGTCTGATCTTGCAAACACTTGTGATGTTTAATTCCTGTGTGTTTCCCTTTATTATAACTTTATTACTGTAATCTTGACTTTTTGAGTTGAAATGATTTCCTTTGGTGACCGACAGCAGGACACAGATCTTAAAGGAGAACTCCGGTCAATTTTAACATTGAGC
>NC_137142.1:34350716-34428216 GCF_949319135.1 Squalius cephalus
TGTTTTCCTCAGGAGGAACATCTGATATTCAGGAGGAACATCTGAGATCCAGGAGAAACATCTGAGATTCAGGAGGAACATTTGAGATTCAGGAGGAACATTTGAGATTCAGGAGGAACATTTGAGATTCAGGAGGAACATCTGATATTCAGGAGGAACATTTGAGATTCAGGAGGAACATCTGATATTCAGGAGGAACATTTGAGATTCAGGAGAAACATCTGAGATTCAGGAGGAACATCTGAGATTCAGGAGGAACATCTGATATTCAGGAGGAACATTTGAGATTCAGGAGGAACATTTGAGATTCAGGAGGAACATCTGATATTCAGGAGGAACATTTGAGATTCAGGAGGAACATTTGAGATTCAGGAGGAACATCTGATATTCAGGAGGAACATTTGAGATTCAGGAGGAACATCTGATATTCAGGAGGAACATTTGAGATTCAGGAGAAACATCTGAGATTCAGGAGGAACATTTGAGATTCAGGAGGAACATCTGATATTCAGGAGGAACATCTGAGATTCAGGAGGAACATTTGAGATTCAGGAGGAACATCTGATATTCAGGAGGAACATTTGAGATTCAGGAGGAACATCTGATATTCAGGAGGAACATTTGAGATTCAGGAGAAACATCTGAGATTCAGGAGGAACATCTGAGATTCAGGAGGAACATCTGATATTCAGGAGGAACATTTGAGATTCAGGAGGAACATTTGAGATTCAGGAGGAACATCTGATATTCAGGAGGAACATTTGAGATTCAGGAGGAACATTTGAGATTCAGGAGGAACATCTGATATTCAGGAGGAACATTTGAGATTCAGGAGGAACATCTGATATTCAGGAGGAACATTTGAGATTCAGGAGAAACATCTGAGATTCAGGAGGAACATCTGAGATCCAGGAGGAACATCTGAGATTCAGGAGAAACATCTGAGATTCAGGAGGAACATTTGAGATTCAGGAGGAACATCTGAGATCCAGGAGGAACATCTGATATTCAGGAGGAACATCTGATATTCAGGAGAAACATCTGAGATTCAGGAGAAACATCTGAGATTCAGGAGGAACATCTGAGATTCAGGAGGAACATCTGATATTCAGGAGGAACATTTGAGATTCAGGAGGAACATCTCAGATCCAGGAGGAACATCTGAGATTTGGGAGGAACATTTGAGATTCAGGAGAAACATCTGAGATTCAGGAGGAACATCTGATATTCAGGAGGAACATTTGAGATTCAGGAGGAACATCTCAGATCCAGGAGGAACATCTGATATTCAGGAGGAACATCTGATATTCAGGAGGAACATCTGAGATTCAGGAGGAACATCTGAGATTCAGGAGGAACATCTCAGATCCAGGAGGAACATCTGATATTCAGGAGGAACATCTGATATTCAGGAGGAACATCTGATATTCAGGAGAAACATTTGAGATTCAGGAGGAACATCTGAGATCCAGGAGTAACATCTCAGATTCAGGAGGAACATTTGAGATTCAGGAGGAACATCTCAGATCCAGGAGGAACATCTGATATTCAGGAGGAACATCTGATATTCAGGAGGAACATTTGAGATTCAGGAGGAACATCTGAGATTCAGGAGGAACATCTCAGATCCAGGAGGAACATCTGATATTCAGGAGGAACATCTGATATTCAGGAGGAACATCTGATATTCAGGAGGAACATCTGATATTCAGGAGAAACATTTGAGATTCAGGAGGAACATCTGAGATCCAGGAGGAACATCTGAGATTCAGGAGGAACATCTGATATTCAGGAGGAACATTTGAGATTCAGGAGGAACATCTCAGATCCAGGAGGAACATCTGAGATTCGGGAGGAACATTTGAGATTCAGGAGAAACATCTGAGATTCAGGAGGAACATCTGATATTCAGGAGGAACATTTGAGATTCAGGAGGAACATCTCAGATCCAGGAGGAACATCTGATATTCAGGAGGAACATCTGATATTCAGGAGGAACATCTGATATTCAGGAGAAACATTTGAGATTCAGGAGGAACATCTGAGATCCAGGAGGAACATCTGAGATTCAGGAGGAACATTTGAGATTCAGGAGGAACATCTCAGATTCAGGAGGAACATCTGAGATTCAGGAGGAACATCTGAGATTCGGGAAGAACATCTGATATTCAGAAGGAACATCTGAGATTCAGGAGGGACATCTGAGATCCAGGAGAAACATCTGAGATTCAGGAGGAACATCTGATATTCAGGAGGAACATCTGAGATTCAGGAGGAACATCTCAGATCCAGGAGGAACATCTGAGATTCAAGAGAAACATCTGAGATCCAGGAGGATCATCTGAGATTCGGGGTTAAACATCTGAGATCCAGGAAGATCATCTGAGATTCAGGAGGAACATCTGAGTTTCGGGAGAAACATCTGAGATTCAGGAAGATCATCTGAGATTCAGGAAGATCATCTGAGATTCAGGAGGAACATCTGAGATTCGGGAGAAACATCTGAGATCCAGGAGGAACATCTGAGATCCAGGAGGAACATCTGAGATTCAGGAGGATCATCTGAGATTCGGGGTTAAACATCTGAGATCCAGGAGGAGCATCTGAGATTCAAGAGAAACATCTGAGATCCAGGAGGAACATCTGAGATTCAAGAGAAACATCTGAGATTCAGGAGGAACATCTGAGATCCAGGAGGATCATCTGAGATTCAGGAGGAACATCTGATATTCGGGAGAAACATCTGAGATTCGGGAGGAACATCTGAGATTCGGGAGAAACATCTGAGATCCAGGAGGAACATCTGAGATCCAGGAGGAACATCTGAGATTCAGGAGGATCATCTGAGATTCGGAGTTAAACATCTGAGATCCAGGAGGAGCATCTGAGATTCAAGAGAAACATCTGAGATCCAGGAGGAACATCTGAGATTCAAGAGAAACATCTGAGATCCAGGAGGAACATCTGAGATCCAGGAGGATCATCTGAGATTCAGGAGGAACATCTGATATTCGGGAGAAACATCTGAGATTCGGGAGGAACATCTGAGATTCGGGAGAAACATCTGAGATCCAGGAGGAACATCTGAGATCCAGGAGGAACATCTGAGATTCAGGAGGATCATCTGAGATTCGGGGTTAAACATCTGAGATCCAGGAGGAACATCTGAGATTCAAGAGAAACATCTGAGATCCAGGAGGAACATCTGAGATCCAGGAGGAACATCTGAGATTCAAGAGAAACATCTGAGATCCAGGAGGAACATCTGAGATCCAGGAGGATCATCTGAGATTCGGGGTTAAACATCTGAGATCCAGGAGGATCATCTGAGATTCGGGGTTAAACATCTGAGATCCAGGAAGATCATCTGAGATCCAGGAAGGTCATCTGAGATTCAGGAGGAACATCTGAGATCTTTACAGAGATCATGTCATGTGATCTTTCAGGCCTTGAAGCTCAACATGCCGATATTAGTTTTTACTAGTTGTTGATGTCTGTCGTTGTTTCCTGAGAAACTGTATCTCTGAAACACGTCAGATGATGTATGAAGCCATTCAGATATATATCTGTCATCTAATCGGTGTATATGAATCTAATTGTGTGTAATGCGTCTCATTTCAGATGATGGATCAGATTTAATCTCAGGCTCTGTTGCAAAGTCGTTTAAAGGCAATTGTGTCATTTGTTCCTGGAGCGTCTCTTAATGCGTGAAGCAATAAGGATCCGCAGCATCATTCGGCCCGATCTATTTTTAGTAAAAGTCTGATCAGAGTCCAATAAAGGTAAAAGAGACTGAGACGAACTTTACAGCAAATACTTTCAAACATTTGTGTGTAGAACAACACCTTTATATGAATGTAATGCTGTTTAATGTTTGCAAGAAAGAAGGTCTGACACCCTAATCAAAGCCAGTATACATACAGTTTTAATTTAATTTAACATATTTAACAGCCTTTGCAAACTAGTTAAAAAGGGAAAGTTATATTTCTCAGAATGTATTTTCACCTGGAGTAAACATTGCAACAGAAGACTACTGTTAAGATAATGTATGATGGAATATATATCGACAAATCATCATCATGCTATTATTTGCTCTTTTGTTATAGATTCACATGCAAGTAAATGTTGGTTTGGGAAAATCTGCTCATTCTTGATTCAGATTATTTTCCACATATTTGAATAATAGTGACATGACGATGCTTTTACTTCAATATATGCTCGTACAATTAATTAATGTTAAATTAAAATCTTAATATGCTAAGAAATTCATACGTGTGCTCAATTTACACTATCATTCAGAAGCTGGTCAGTGAGAAATTAATGTTTTTATATATCAAGGACAGTAAAGACGTTACAAAAAGATTCTATTTCATGTAAATGCTGTTCTTTTGAACTTTCTATTCATCAAAGAATCCCGAAAAATAAAATGTATCACGATTTCCAGAAAAATATCACTGTTTTCAACATTGATAATAATCATAAATGTTTCTTGATCATCAAATCCTCATATTAGAGTGATTTCTGAAGGATCATGTGACACTGAAGACTGGAGTAATGATGCTGAAAATTCAGCTTTGATCACAGGAATAAATTACACTTTACTATATATTCACATAGAAAACAGATGATTTACATTCACAATTTTTACTGTATTTTTGATCAAATAAATGCAGCCCTGGTGAGCAGAAGAGACTTCTTTTAAAAACTCTTAAAAACAAGTAATAAAAACTCAGTGAGTGTTTTAGCGCAATTTTCTCACCTCATGGGATCACAACACTAAGAGATAGTAAATCTTTTCCTGGATTTTTTTTGTGCGTTCCCGAGATTAGACCTTCCTTAACATAATGCCGAAAACCCGAAGTCTCTAGGTGGTCTGGTTGAGGAGTAGATAGAAGTGCAAGATTGGTGCGCACAGACAGAACAGAACAGAAATCATGAGTTAACAAGCGCAATTTTGTCCGGTGGAAAATTGCGCTAAAAATCTTACCGACGCTAAACTGTAAAAGACTAGATGTGATTATGTATATGATGCTGATTTTTACTGCTGTATTCATTCACTACTTTAATTAAAATCATTCACAGTCATTGTGCAAATCGCACATCACTGCAATAAAAGCTAGAGTAAGTGAACCCATCATCATCATATACATCATCTCATCTGTCCAGAGGAATCAGGACTGTCATGTTAGCATGTATGCGATCAGAACCGCTTTCAACGTCTTCATCGTGAGCTGTCAAAGCGTGTGGCGAATCTTTTCATGATGGGATGTGCCGTTTAACACCGACGCCATCATCCCGAATCCTGAAGGCTATGATTTACAGAGCCAGTGACATTTCCTCAGCCTTGATAAGTCTCTTCAAATACGAGCTCCACCTGCTGAGTCCTCTTCAAATAACGGGGCATGCCATAAATGTGTGCGATTAGCTGTTTAAATGGCCTCCTTGAGTGGATAACGCTCCTGACCTTTACATCACTGCGCTTTTCCCTTCTCCACCCGTGTGTCATATCAGTGCAGTCAGAAATGCAGCGTGAACTTGGCGATTAACCTGCTGTGATGGCAAGTACACCTTCCCTCGTGTGTCGTCTACTCGCACTTAGTGTTTAGCTTCGCCCGCTGAGCTCAAGAGTGGGCGGCTTGACCTTATTTGATCTTATAAAATGCTATGAGTAATCTTATATCAAAGTAACTTTGCACTACTGTTGAAAAGTTTGCTAGATTTGCTTAAAGTCCCCCTTTTATCCCTTAAAACTCATCTTTGATCACCAGAATGACATATTTAAGCATTTTTTCATGTCTTAAAATATCTTGAATGTAACTCGACACCCTTGCCTCATTTAGTATGCACGGTCCTATGAATATGCAATGAGCCCCGCCTCCACTCACTCACTCAGCTCAGAGATCCACTGGTTGACGATCACACGTTGATCTGATTGGTTACAAGGTAGTTTGTGACGTCAGAAACACCAGCGATTTCAAAGCGTGTTTTTGAGACTGTCTTTGGTTCACTGCAGTTTTAAGGAGAAAATACTCAGCAATGCTGTCGACTTATGAATTTACACATGGTTTGTCTTAAAGCGTATTAAAAACACCACATAGACACATAAACTACATTAAACGCTGGATTTTCACCACAGGGGGACTTTTATGTTTTTGAAAGAGTCTCTTCTGCTCATCAAGGCTGCATTTTTTTTAATCAAATATACAGTAAAATTGTGTTCAAAATACAGTAAAAATAGCATTCAAACATTTGGGGTCAGTACAATTTTTTTGATAAAAGTCTCTTCTGCTCACCAAGGCTGCATTGATTTGATTAAAAAATACAGTAAAAATCTGAAATATTATTACAATTTAAAATAGCTGTTTTCTATGTGATTTTATGATAAAATGTAATTTATTCCTGTGATCAAAGCTGAATTTTCAGCATCATTACTCGTCATTCCATCATTACTGCAAAATGTATGATTATTATCAATGTTGAAACCAGTTCATATTTATGTGGAAACCATGATACATTTATTTTTCAGGATTCTTTGATGAATAGAAAGTTCAAAAGAACAGAAATAATAGAATCCAATGTATTTAATGCAACTTTTGATCAATTTGCGATATCCTATTTGGTGCGCCAATATTGTTTCTTTTTATGTGTAACTCAATGGACACAAACCAGAAGATCAAACTATTCTCATTAAATAAATGAATTAGTCTGTCATCAATGCAAAAAAAAAAACCCGCTTCACAATATAACAAATCACTGCACTAAAGCTAGTAATGGGTGGAGAAAGACGGCATGGCCTTCATTGTTCCCGCTGAAAGGTTTTCCCCCAGCTCTTAAACACCATCAGATGAGAAGCGAACACTCGCCACAATCACAACACGCTTCTCCTCCAGATATATCACGGTGTCAGGGGAGCCTGTGAGGGCATATACATTCCCTTCATTCAATAAGCTCTTTCCTCTCGGAGCATTTCTCATCATCAGCTGGATTACGGGTGTCGTGAGCACGAGTCGACACGCAGGCTCGTGTTCAGGCTTCAGGCTGTGCAGATGTCAGATGCTTGTTTCATTTTCCCTTATTTCAGCATCCAGCCGGAGCTATGATGATATCGCTGCTCTTATTGATGCTGTCAACACAGATAGACCTTTAAATGGCTCTTCACTGTAAAAAAGCATGGAGGTTAAATGTTATGGAGGCTTGTTTCCACCACAGTATACAGAAAAAAGGCATTTTTATCCCACAATTCAGATATTTTTCTTAGTTTATTCTGAATTCTGAATCTTTTGTAACATTATTAAATGTATTTAATGCAACTTTTGATCAATTTGCGATATCCTATTTGGTGCACCAATAATGTTTCATAAAAGTTTTAAAGACATATATATAGATTTAGAATTTCCACTGAAACAGGAAGACAGGGCGGGGCATATCGAGAAGCTCCTCCCCTTTAAAAAAAATAGCCAATAGTGTTTTGTTTACATCACAGCTTGGCCAGATTTGACAGCTTATGACAGCCAAAGTTTAATAGATTCCCCTTTTAGATTTAATATGATCCCCTATCCCCTATATGGTGCACTATGTGCCATTCTTCATATAGAAAATACAGAATTGTGAAATTACAAAAAATTGCAATTAGCCCATTTTAATTTGTTTACTCCGTGGAAAAACAGCACTTCAACACGGAAACTCATAATTCCAAGAAAATAAGTCAAAATTGTGAGATTAAAAAGTTGCAATTAGCCTACTTTTTCATAATTGTTTTAATGCATCCTTGATTAATAAAAGTATAATTTTTAACAATATTGAATTTAGTGAATTCACCCTTTTCAATCTTCCAATGATGGATTCTAAATTGCAAACGTTCTTTATATAAAGCGTATGTTTGTTTTATTACTCAAACGACTCGTTGTGATTTGATTGGCAGATGCTTTTATTCAAAGCAACAGAATAAAAAAAAAAAGAATTATGTATAATTCCAAGAAAAAAGTAAAAATTGCAAGATTCGAAATTGCATATTTGGTTTGGAACTTACTTTGTTACTGTTAAAAAAGTATGTTCTATATAGTATGAATGTGTGTAGTATGAATGTAATCCGGACGCATGTACATCCGCCATGTTGTCATGTGACCTACGGCGTCAGTTTCACATCGCTTCACTGCCATTCATAAATCCTCTCCCGTGGCCTCATGGGATATTACATTACATTATTATATGAAATGTGAGATAAAACGTCGCAATTACCATTTTTTATTTATTCTGTGGTGGAAACAAGCTTCATGAAGGAATGTGTCACCAGTCACATAAACGTCCTAATCCCCGTTCAGTCCTGGCCGGGTGTTACGGGGAACAGGCCCGGGGCTAATGGAGATGATGCTGGGATATCATAACAATTTAATTTGGCTCACACCGGCCACACTCAGAGAGGTAGAGGCGAGCGGGGGCCGAGACCATGATCTAATAAACACATTTGTTTTCATCGGCCTCCCTTGCTCTGACGGGCCAGAACTCGCTTTGAAACAGAAGCTCGTCTGGAGCCGCATGAAAAACAGTGGGAGCGACGGGAAAACAAGAGTAACACACACCATCTGGCCCGTCATACACTGGTGTGTGTGTGTGTGTGTGTGTGTGTGTGTGTGTGTGTGACTCACAACAGCTCAACACTCCCACATCTCTTGTAAATTGACCAAAGAACTCCAGTGCATCAATGTAAAACACAATCTGTTCCTATTAGGGCTCTGCGATATAGCGGAAATAATGATACCTCTCAGCCTTTTGATGAGATATATGTCGATATTGTTTGCTCTGCTCATTTGTTCTTTACATATTTACTCTGGGCGATTTTTATCATACAGATGAACAATCATTTCAGTTGCACAGTCATTGTAGACAAATATATTCAAAATGTTTAATGCAAGAAGTAATGGTTGCACTTTATTTTGATGGTCCCCTTTTAGACAATCTGTTGACAATAAGTTGCATTGCATGTAAACGAACTCTCATTAGAGTATTAGTAGACTGTCGGGTTCGGATTAGAAGAATAAGTTGACGTACTTGCAAAGTTAGCATCAATAAAGTGTTGGCAGATATTAAGCAGACAGTCTTATACTCTAATGCTAGCTGACATGTAGTTACAAAGTTACTTAGTAGAATGGACACGATATAAAGTGTTACAGAACTAAGATACATTAAACTAAAGTTAAAGTAATAAAGAAGTGTTTTCATCTTCTCTTCAGTGAACATTGCCGTGTGAACAGAGTGTCTCGAACTGATTCATTGCTGGCAGTTTGAACAGACTCAAATGAATCGAAATTACCAATGAATCAAACTTTAAAGAATCAAACTTGTCAACTTTAAATCTGTTTTTCCCTACTTTTTTGTTTTTTACTACATTTGTCAATACAAATAATCTGATATTATATACTGTAGATGGATGGATGGACAGATAGATAGATAGATAGATAGATAGATAGATAGATAGATAGATAGACAGACAGACAGACAGACAGACAGACAGACAGATAGATAGATAGATAGATAGATAGATAGATAGATATTCTGATAGATAGATAAATAGACAGACAGACAGACAGACAGACAGATAGATAGATAGATAGATAGATAGATAGATAGATTCAGATAGATAGATAGACAGACAGATAGATAGATAGATAGACAGACAGACAGACAGACAGACAGATAGATAGATAGATAGATAGATAGATAGATAGATAGATAGACAGACAGACAGACAGACAGACAGACAGACAGACAGATAGATAGATAGATAGATAGATATTCTGATAGATAGATAAATAGACAGACAGACAGACAGATAGATAAATAGACAGACAGACAGACAGATAGATAGATAGATAGATAGATAGATAGATAGATAGATAGATAGATTCAGATAGATAGATAGATAGATAGATAGACAGACAGATAGATAGATAGATAGAGATATTCAGATAGATAGATAGATAGATAGATAGAGATATTATAGATAGATAGATAGATAGATAGATAGACAGACAGACAGACAGACAGATAGATAGATAGATAGATAGATAGATAGATAGATAGATAGATAGAGATAGATAGATAGATAGATAGATAGATAGAGATATTCAGATAGATAGATAGATAGATAGATAGATAGATAGAGATATTCAGATAGATAGATAGATAGATAGATAGACAGACAGACAGACAGACAGACAGACAGACAGACAGACAGACAGACAGACAGATAGATAGATAGATAGATAGATAGATAGATAGATAGATAGATAGATAGATAGATAGATAGATAGATAGATAGATAGATAGATAAACAAAAACTTTGTTAGATGCAATTAATCGCGATTAATCGATTTGACAGTTCTAATATAGGTGTCACATTTTGGGTTTGTTCATGTCATGTTTCCATTGTTCATGTGATTCCCTGTTAGTCATGTGATCCTGCCATGTGTTCCCTTGTCTGATGTGTCATGTTGTCATTGGTTCATTGTTTCATTGTTCATTAGTCTGTGTATTTAAGCGATCATGTTTGCCATGTGTCTTTGTCAAGTATTGATTCCTGTAGTTCTGCTGTTGTGTAAGTTCATGTTCATGCCATGGTTTTTGTTTTCATGCCACGCCATGTTTTTGTTTCATGTTTTCTTTTATTTGTAATAAACTGCACTTGGGTTCTTTATAACTTGCCTCCAGTGGAATCCCTTTACAATAGGCCTATGCAGAATTGAATCATTATGATATCATCACAGTATATAACCTAAGCCATATCAAAAATAATGTTTGAAATCGCATATGAATTTGGTTTGGGTCTATGAATCTGAATTATATATAAATTAATATGCAGTTCAATATAAATAATAAATCTGAATATGTGAAAGAAAAATCATCAGTATTAAATGATTGTTCTTTAAATTCATGGTTTGCTCTTCTAGCGAATATTTAATAGTTCACACATGGCCTCTGCTTTATAAATCTTTTCATCGTCCATTCATAAAAACGTTCACCTTGAGAATTTCTGTTGGTGTCAAAACACAGATTCATGATTACTCTTTACAGAGCAACAGGACGGGTCTAAACGCATCGCCAACTCGACGATCGCTCGTGAATAATTCAAAATCGGCCACTTTTCTGCTGGCAAGACTTGAAATTGTACACCATTATTGAGAAATCATCCACAGATAAGAGAAAAAGACATTAATCAGCGTAACCTTTCTCAACTAACAACCTTGTTATTCCTCAAAGCCAAACAGAATGAGAATCTGACGGCGTTATTACGCCGGAATTACACGCGCGAGGCCATCGATCAAACCGCTGCTATAACGAAATGAAAAATGATGTTCGTCGGTCCCTGTAGATGTGCTTTTGAAGAGGCTGGTCTTTTCTCAACGTCTTTGAGTCTCAGTGGCGTCGGCTGTAGTCTGGGCTCCTGGTCGCTGGAGCGAGTCTCTGAGAAAGCTCTTTAGCTCTGGTTCTCCTAATTGCTTGCATTGGGAGCCTCTACTCCACACGGATTCTCTCCGCTCGACTCTTAACTTAGAAAGTCGAGCCCCGCGCCAGAGAATATGGATGTTTGTTGATAAATTGTCACACTGAGATATGAACAGCACTAGAGCGTCAACAGAAACGGATATTGAAGCGAATCCTCGCTCTCTGCCGCAGGGCTGCTATTAAACACACACTTTCTCATTCTCCACACGTGAAACACAATTTCTCCAGCCAGATATGGAGTGATTTCAGAGATTTCGCTTCAAGGTCAGAAAGCCAGAGCTGCGAGCGCGTTTCACACTTGATTAACCAAGTGAACAAAGAGATATGATACCAAATTGTTTAATCATTTTCCAGACTCCTTCAGGTTCCCATCACTGTGCTAATTTGAACTCAATAATGTCTGATGATTTTCTTTGCCTTGTGGTTTTGTGAAATTGTGTTACTGTAGTCATGATGCATGGATGTTTGTAATGCACTGCAAGTTGCTTTGAGTAAAAGCATCCGCCAATCAAATCACAACGAGTCGATTATTGAGTAATAAAACAAACGTAGGCTTTATATAAAGAACGTTTGCAATATAAAATCCAAAATTGGAAGATTGAAAAGGGAGGATTCACTAAATTCAATATTGTTCAAAATGTTGAGGTCAGTAAAGAAAGAAAATTATGCTTTTATTAATCAGGGATGCATTAAAGTGATCGAAAGTAACATGTTATACAAGATTCTGTTTCAAATAAATGCTGCTCTTTTGGACTTTGTATAATCATGAAAGAATCATGAAAAATAAAATGTATACAGTTTCAAAAAAATATGAACTGTTCTCAACATTGATAATCAGAAATGTTTCTTGAGCAAATCATCATATTATGATGATTATTGAAGGATCAGTGATGTCACAGATGACTGAAGAACGGAGTGTCAATCAAACTCTCAGGCCAGTTGATTGTGAGTTTGTCATATTATGGGGAATTTCCATCTCTGGGTTTATTATTATTGTCAAGAGAGATACTAGTGGGGTTTAAAGTGAATATGACAGGAGATGTTTCCATCACTGTAAAAAATGATCGTGATTAACAGTAAAAGACTGTAAAAATGCTACAGTGAAAAACAGTTTATTGGTTAACAGAAAGTTTCCTTACTATATACGGTAAATAACTGTGATAGATCTAATGGTACATTTAATGTAATTTTAATGTAAAATACCTTTAAATGTACAGTTTTTGGAAGTGAAAAAGAACAAGTCATCGTATAATTTACAGTGAAAAACCGTAAATTGACATTACCACAATTCCCTTCGTGACGCTTCACATTTGATGTATTTTTGTTGAAATAACTATGTTTCGTCATAGTTTTCTTCATTTTTTTTTTCTAATCAGTTATGTACATATGGTTTTATGTTACATTTAATGTTGTTAAATACATTTTTATTGTATTTTTAAAATTTCATGTGTGTTACCATGATGGTGTTTAGTGTTTGTATGAATGACACTGTGCAGCTTATATAGGCCTATATATATATATATATATATATATTTATTAGTATTAACTTTCTTGTGATGAGCTTTGATTGATCATGTGTCTCTCATTACTACTGTGATTGTTGGTTGTCAGTGTATTACTATGGTACAAAACCGATATTAATACTTCAGTAGGTCGGTAAATTAACATTATATCAGATAATGAAGTACGGTTTATTACTGTAAATTTTAAGTTAAGTCTGTAAAACCTAAAATGTTGCTACCGTATTTTTTTACGGTAAATTTCTGGTAACCACAGCTGCCAGTTTTTTACCGTAAATTTAAAGGATTTTTTTTTTACAGTGTAGGATTAAAATATCCTTTTGTTCAGTTCAGATCAAATACTCACAGTGCAGCGAAACACCAACACGGAAACACCTTGTTAAACAGGATAATGAGTGTTTATGAACTATTTCATGATTTCACACTGTTTCCATAATGAAAGCGAATGAAAACTGAAACTGTCAAATGATCAACATGCAAAATACACTGCATTCAAAAGTTTGGGGTCGGTATTATATTTTAATTCTACATTAATTTGATTAAAAATATGGTAAATACAGTTAAAATGGTAAATTATTCCAGTGTAAATCATCAGTTTTCTATGTGAATATATAGTAAAGTGTAATTTATTCCTCTGATCAAAGCTGAATTTTCAGCATCATTACTCCAGTCTTCAGTGTCACATCCTTCAGAAATCACTCTAATATGATGATTTGATGCTCAAGAAACATTTATGATTATTATCAATGTTGAAAGCAGTTCATATCTTTGTGGAAAACCGTGATACATTTTATTTGTCAGGATTCTTTGATGAATAGAAAGTTCAAAAGAAGAGCATTTATTTGAAATAGAATCTTTTGTAACATTATAAATGTTTTACCATCACTTTAGATCTATCACTGTCCTTGGGGAATAAAAGTATAGATTTATTTCAAAAACTTTTTTGAACGGTAGTGTAAGTGCAAATGAGATTTCAACTTTTAATTTGAGTTTTTATCTTGCACGAAGCTGTGTGGCTTCAGAAAACCTATAAATATGATTATATAGAAAACAGCCCCCAGGGTCTCCTGCTAAACATCTTTTCTGTTAAACAGAAGAAGAAAAAAAAATCATGAAGGTGAGTAAAAGACAGAATGGTAATTCTCAGATGAACTATCTCTTATTTAATTGGCCAAAATGCGATTAAAGCGTCTACATAAAACAGAGTTATAAATTACCCTATTGTATCATGATGCGATGGGCTATTTCTCATTTAGTATAATAGGTCTCGACACCTTGCCAGTGGGAATGTAAGACACAGGACAAAAGAGAGAAAGAGAGAGAGAGAGAGATGGGAAAGATTAATCTTCAGGTTTCTCATAAGCTCAAGTAAACAGTGTAAACACAGACCCAAGACAAACATTTGCTCTCCATGTCACCTCACTGCCAGACAAATGACTGTGCAACACCCAGTGAGAGCCATTACCGTCAGGGGTCAGCTCATATTGAGCGCTGCTTACACCCGTCCCACGCCGTCTGAGACCCGGCTTTGATTTCTGCAGGGGTCTGATGGAAGAAGAAGGATTGGACGGCAGATAGTCCTTCTAGCCCGAGGAATCTGCTTTAAACAGCATCATAATGCGGCCCGTCGAGGCATAACTCGAACCGTTGCTCATATCTCTCCGGCGGCCTCGGCGTGATAAATCATCCGTCGGAGGCAGGCGATCTGTATTAAGCAAAGACGATGTATCTCTCGCGGTCAGGGATGACCTTTTATGAAAATCTCTGGAAAGTGAAAGAAACTGTGTTACGACCTGCTGTTTGACTGCACTATCATTTCACAAATAAAAAATGACCATTTTTACTATATTATACATCTTCCTGTGTAGTATTGCATTTAAATTGATCAAAAGTAACGGGTAAAGACATTTATAATGCTACAAAAGATTCTGTTTCAAATGAATGCTGTTTGAACTTACAAAGAATCCTGAAAAATAAATGCATTACGGTTTTCCACAAAAATATGAAGTGTTTTGAAACATTGATCATAATCATAAATGTTTCTTGAGCATCAAATCATCATATGAGAATGATTTCTGAAGGGTCATGTGACACTGAAGACTGGAGTAATGATGCTGAAAATTCAGCTTTGATCACAGGAATAAATTACACTTTAATATATATTCACATAGAAAACAGCTGATTTACGTTGTAATAATATATCACAATTTTGACTGTTTTTTTTTGTTGTTGTTGTTGTTGTAATTTTGATCCAGAAGATGTTACACCAAACATGTGAAACAATGTGCATTGACAAACAGTGCATTTTTAATCACAGTTTGTGTATAAATGTCTTAAAGGTGAAATACTGCACTTTCAATGGAAATGGAAAAATAACAGCTGTTTCTTTTATTTTTCTCTGCATATTAAACCGTGATCTGCATATTTTAACTTAAGAAAATTACTCACTTCACCTCTAATTAGTGATTGAATAATGAATCTAGAAAGAGAAAAGGAACTTCAGTTTGTGTTCATTGTAATGTATGTATTGTATTGCATACAGAAAATGTGCATATTACACAGAATTCATATATAGCATGCTATTGTGAACACAGCCGTTCTCTTATGTCTTCCCTCTGATTTCAGTGAAGGACCCAAAAGACTCATTCCTTTTCCAATAATGCAATGCAGGTCTTTAATTGCGGGATGCGCATCAAAGTTTGAAGAGTTTAGGAGGGGTGATGGGCTTTTCTTGGGAGAATAACGGAGGTGTGCAGATGGAAATGGTAGATGGAGCGTCGGTAATACAGAGGCTTTTACGTTCACAGCATTAGAGGCATTGTGTAGCCAATGATGTGCGGAGAAATTGCTTCTAACCTCCCCCAAAATTGCTTGCTCGGCTCGAATTAATCTTAATCGAATTTCTGTCTGGCGTCGTTAAAAAGCCCCAAAGTAATTCTGTCTTTCTGGGAGAGAGTTATTAATGTAAATGTGGGCTAAAACGCATGGCCAACACAGATGGAAACGCTGATAGATCATGGATGGCAAATCGGATCATCTCCCTCCATTACACAAGGAGAGTTGGGAAATATCAGGAAGGGTATTACAGGAACATTGAAGCTGCCGAAGACACAGGTGAACGTTCACGAGCGTTCACCTCGAGACGTTATTACTCTTCGATTAGACGGTGCTAAAAAGACTTCAGTGTTTTGCATGAAAAGTTCCACATGACTTGCAATTAAAGGCATCTGCATTGATCTGAACAGATGGTAAATAGTTATAAAGATTAAATATTAATTAATTTTGCTTGGAACAATGCTTCATTCATTAAACATGGTCTGCGTGAACCCTTGAGCTCATGCACTTTAATTTACAGCCAAGAAAACAGGGAGCTAAACTTTATAGGATAATAATTAACTATCTGTGCATCACTTCTATTCAATAACTCACAGTCTTAAAGGCACAGTTCACCTGAAAATATTAGCCTTAAGAGCATGCACTTTAAATATCCACCTAATGAGTAGATCATATGGGAGTCTTTGACTGTTTTCAACACACTACGGTCTGGGAAGCAATAATTCTTGCATGCTATTTATGATTATAGGCACAAATATAAACGCGGCTTCTCACAGGCACTTCATTAACCAATCAAATTCCAATTATTTACTCTCTAACCAGTTGAAAAAGACATTTTATCAAAATGCAAGGCTATGTTGCACATGCAATTCCTAATACTGGGATTCATCAGTGCACGTTTATCCTAGAGGAATACATGCACTTTCTTTTTGAATGTACAAAATGACTTTCCTCTTATCCAGTCAAGTCCTGCTGCTGGCAGATGTCGTAACTACATCATTTTGTGGGAAAATAACAACTTTCTTCATTGACAGCCACTTAAAAGTAGCCATGTGTTTTGACAAATTGGTTTCTTTGCAAGTCACTTAATTTGAAATCAGGGCTTTTAACAGCATGAAGCAGACTTGTGTTTTTCCTGATCAGTCACATGGCATTTACAGGTCAGGTGATTGGCTGTCACATACTTCTTGTGCCAAATGAACAACCGCCACAGAAAACTCTCTAGACCTTCATGCTGGTGTGTACCTGTTACTTTTTTACAATCCAATCAACTCCCGGTGGATAAAATCAAGCCCTGACCTATTTTTTTCCTCATTGAATATCCTGGTTCACTCAGAAGTGCATCACATTACAGATATACAATGTGTTGAATATGCTGTTTCATGTTGGCTTGGACTGAATTAGATTTAAAACAAACAAAACATGCAACAGCTCTGATTAATAGAGTGTTTTTTTATATCAAAATTCTCTTATAGTGAATAAAAATCATGCATTGCAAGTATGGTATTCTTTCTGCTAAGCAAGACAATTAACATCAAAAAGCTAGAGGAATATTTCTGGTGCACGAAACGTTTCTTTTGAAACGAGGCCAAGAATCGCAAAAGAAATGAGTCATTAGACAACACTTAAAGATGAAAACACACGTCTACTGAGACCCGTGTTACTATTACAACACCTGTCTCAACCCACATGCCTGACTAACCCGCCCACTCCAGCCGCTTCCAGCCAGTTAAAGGGATCGTTCACTGAAAAATGAAAATCAGCCCATGATTTACTCACCCTCAAGTCATCCCAGATGTATATGACTTTCTTCTTTCAGAAGAATACAATCGGAGTTATATTAAAACATGTCCTGGCTCTTATCCATCATAAAAGTGCATCTATCCATGATACAAGTGCATCCATCATAAAAGTGCATTTAGCCATGATAAAAGTGCATCTATCCATCATAAAAGTGCATCTATCATCATAAAAGTGCATCTATCCATCATAAAAGTGCATCTATCATCATAAAAGTGCATCTGTCCATCATAAAAGTGCATCTGTCCATCATAAAAGTGCATCTGTCCATCATAAAAGTGCATCTGTCCATTATAAAAGTGCATCTGTCCATTATAAAAGTGCATCTGTCATCATAAAAGTGCATCTGTCCATTATAAAAGTGCATCTCTCCATCATAAAAGTGCATCTGTCATCATAAAAGTGCATCTGTCCATCATAAAAGTGCATCTATCCATCATAAAAGTGCATCTGTCCATCATAAAAGTGCATCTGTCCATTATAAAAGTGCATCTGTCCATCATAAAAGTGCATCTGTCCATCATAAAAGTGCATCTGTCCATCATAAAAGTGCATCTGTCCATTATAAAAGTGCATCTGTCCATTATAAAAGTGCATCTGTCATCATAAAAGTGCATCTGTCCATTATAAAAGTGCATCTCTCCATCATAAAAGTGCATCTGTCATCATAAAAGTGCATCTGTCCATCATAAAAGTGCATCTATCATCATAAAAGTGCATCTGTCCATTATAAAAGTGCATCTGTCCATCATAAAAGTGCATCTGTCATCATAAAAGTGCATCTGTCCATTATAAAAGTGCATCTGTCCATCATAAAAGTGCATCTATCATCATAAAAGTGCATCTGTCATCATAAAAGTGCATCTGTCCATTATAAAAGTGCATCTCTCCATCATAAAAGTGCATCTATCATCATAAAAGTGCATCTGTCCATCATAAAAGTGCATCTGTCCATCATAAAAGTGCATCTATCCATCATAAAAGTGCATCTGTCCATCATAAAAGTGCATCTGTCCATCATAAAAGTGCATCTGTCCATTATAAAAGTGCATCTGTCCATTATAAAAGTGCATCTCTCCATCATAAAAGTGCATCTGTCCATCATAAAAGTGCATCTGTCCATCATAAAAGTGCATCTATCATCATAAAAGTGCATCTATCATCATAAAAGTGCATCTATCCATCATAAAAGTGCATCTGTCCATTATAAAAGTGCATCTCTCCATCATAAAAGTGCATCTATCCATCATAAAAGTGCATATATCCATGATAAATGTGCACTTTTATTGATGGATAGATGCAAAGAAAGTCATATACACCTAGGATGACTTGAGGGTGAGTAAATCATGGGCTAATTTTCATTTTTGGGTAAACTATCCCTTTAACCAGTCCTGCCTGCGATTGCGGCTCAAAGTTTGTTTTCGACGTGACACAGACCTTCACAAATCCCTACATATCCCGAGCTAAATCTGCAGCTCTGCATCTCATTGTCCTCATCCCTCCCTGGTCTCCCGCTCCTCGAGAAGCTTCAGCTGTACAGGACAAACTCCTGCTTTAACCTGCAGGGAACGAGCTCTTGTGAAGCTCTCGAAGCCAGTCGCATGAAGCGCTTTCTCTCCACTGTTGTTAAGAGGGTGTCTCGTCTCTGCCGCGAACAACCTCACAATGAAGGGAATTCATGGCGGGGCGTTTCCTTGTTGAAGCTCGTCGTCATAAGCTATAAGAAAATGCCACTTTTTGTCTCACAATTCAGACTTCTTTTCTTAAAACTGTGAGTTTGCATCTCACAATTCAAACTTTTTCCGTCACAATTCTGAGTTTGCATCTCGCAATTCAGACTTTCCCCTCATAATTCTGAGTTTACATCTCGCAATTCAGAATTTTTCCTCATAATTCTGAGTTTACATCTCACAATTCAGACTTTTCCCTCATAATTCTGAGTTTACATCTCGCAATTCAGAATTTTTCCTCATAATTCTGAGTTTACATCTCACAATTCAAACTTTCCCCTCATAATTCTGAGTTTACATCTCACAATTCAGACTTTTTCCCTCATAATTCTGAGTTTACATCTCGCAATTCAGACTTTTCCCTCATAATTCTGAGTTTACATCTTGCAATTCAGACTTTTCTCTTCATAATTCTAAGTTTACATCTCACAATTCATACTTTTTAATCGGAATTGTTAGTTTACATCCGAAAATTCAGACTCTTTTTTTCTCGGAATTCTGAGTTTACATCTCGCAATTATGTTTTTTTTTTTTTTTTTTTTTTTTTTTTTTTGTCGCAATTACCTTTTTATTTGTCGCCTATTCCATGGCGTAAATCAGGAAGGAAGGATAAACCGCGATGTGTTTTGTTTTGTGATATCATCTCTCCGGCCTCTGCTCTTTCCCATGAGCCTTGTTTGTAATTCTGCTGCAGAACCTTGACTATGACCAGAGGAACTCCATATGCTGTGATGCACTATTCATCAAAAACAAGAACTATGAATTATTCAAAACCTGCAAACAAGTCTCGGCAGCATGTGCATGTACCTGTATGCGCATAAGTGTGTGAGTGTATAATGTTGAGTGTGAATGTGCATTTAATGAATGTACCGTATACATGCTCTGCAAGCCCAGTGCAGAAATGTCTTATTATACATGTAAGATGTTTGGATCACATATGAATGCTGAGCAACATGATACTGAAGGAATTCATAGATTTTTGAGAGACATTTCTCTTTTCTGGTTGTGTTAATACATGAGATTTTCAAATTTGAGGCCATATTTACTGTACCATGCTTGGATATATACAGTACCATGGTACTGATTGCTTACCATAGTCATGTACCACTGAAGAATATCACAGAACTACCATGTTTTTAGATTTTTACTATAGTAGGTCTATGATATTCAGGGTGGTACCATGGGACATGTAAAAAACATGGCATTACCATTACATGTCCAAAGAAATATCATGATGTTACCATAGTATGGTATCAACAAAACCATATGTGTCCAAAAAACATGGTATTTATATGGTGCATATCCAAAAACAGAACCTTTTTCTTCCTAAAATGATTGACTGGATAATAATGGCTTTACTTTTAGTTATTACAATTTAATTGTTTATTTAATTTAAAGTGTTATGTTAGCATCATTGAGTATCATTCATATTTTGAATTTATTGTAATTTGTGCATTTTTTTAAATATTTTCCATCATTTTTATTATTGACTTTATACTAAAATATGTTAATATACAGTAGTTTTTAATAATAATAATTTTATTTTAATTAGAGTTATTTTAGTGCATCAAGTTAAAGTAAACGAAAATGAGACAAGGCAAGTATAGCAAGTAGAAGTTTTTTTTATTTATTTAAGTTGTTAAGGTTATAGTTTTAATTTACTTTAATATTTATTCCTTCTTTCCCGGTAGAGGTCTGCAGGTTGCAGACAGACGATGGACATTGTGACGAAGGATCTGTAATTAAGAACAAATTACTCAGTCTGAGGCCACAAGATCACACTTTATCTTCTCATTTATCCCCCGAGGAAGCATAAAGTTATTTATAGCTAAAAAATGATGAAAATCTATCTGAAAAAAAGAGAGAGAGAGCCGTGATTAGAGTCCTGTTCCCTCCCGAGAGCAAAATGAGCCATTAGTATCTCTTCAGTTCAGTGGTTAATACATGAAGTCCCAAACCTTTGAGAAGAACTCGCTGAAGTTAACACGCTTCCTCCGGCTGCTGCAACAAAAGCTTGAGAGGGAGTTTCTTCCTTCAACTCGACTCTTAATTGTCACATTACATGAAAGGCTGCAGAGGACAGTGATTAAGACTTTTCCACAGCGAGAGGCTCATCCACCCCCGTCAGATTCTCTCAGATGGCAAATTGCAGGCCGGCTGTATCAGAACAAAACGGCCTGAGCAGAAATAGCACAGAGGAGAAGATAACATTCAATTAAAGAGGGGGAACAATCAACTTCTCTGACGACATGCGAAGATGCCGTGAGATGTGAGGGAGGAAAGGAGCTGGGTGGGAAATAGGAAAAGAAAAGCTAAATATTTTTGGCCTATCAGAAGAGTCTCACAAGAATATGGATGCGATCGAATATTTGTATATGTTCCACCATTAAATGTCATACTTCCAATAGGCATCATACCATGAAAGTATGTACTAATAGCTTATAGTTTTATCAATTATTTAAGGTAACACTTTATTTTACAGTGTCCTTGTTACATATGTTACATGTACTTACTGTAGTAATAACAGTAAATTATGCATAATTACATGCAACTAACCCTCAACCAAACCCTAACCCTATAAGTACATGTAGTTGCTTAATATTACTCAGTACTTAAATATATAACTACACTGTAACAATGACACCTTAAAATAAAGTGTAATATAATATAATATAATATAATATAATATAATATAATATAATATAATATAATATAATATAATATAATTAATATAATATAATATAAAATAAAATAATATAATATAAAATAATATAATATAATATAATATAATATAATATAATATAATATAATATAATATAATATAATATAATATAATATAAAATTCTATAATATAATATAATATAATATAATATAATATAATATAATATAATATAATATAATATAATATAATTAATATAATATAATATAATATAATATAAAATAAAATAATATAAAATAATGTAATGTAATGTAATGTAATGTAATGTAATGTAATATAAAATAAAATAAAATAAAATAAAATAAAATAAAATAATATAAAATTATATAATATAATATAATATTATATAAAATAATATAATATAATAGAATACAAAATAATATAATATAAAATAATATAACATAATATAATATAATATAATATAATATAATATAATATAATATAATATAATATAATATAATATAATATAACATAATAATTCTTAAACACATTCTTTTAACATTTCTGTTTTTCCAAAGATTTATATTTGGTTTATACTTTTGGCAATATAGTGTATCTTAGACATTTCAGGGAAAACATCTTAGTTTTTAGTTAATTTTAATACATCTTTTCAATAAGGGAAATGTAATGGGTCAGATGTTGCTCACTCACATCTCGAAAGACTTAAAGGTGACCTATTTATGCCCCTTTTTACGTGATGTGATATAAGTCTCAGGTGTCCCCAGAATGTGTCTGTGAGGTTTCAGCTCAAAATACCCCACAGATCAGTTATTGTATGTTGCAAATACTCATTTTTGAGTGGAAGGAAAAACTTGATTTTTTCATGCATGTACTGTATCTTTAAATGTAAATGAGCTGCTGCTCCACGCCCCCTTTCCAGAAGAGGGCGGAGCCTGTACAGCTTCTGCCTCGGATACTCTGCCAAAAACTAAAATATCTGTTTGGTTTTTATTATCATCTCTATGACGTGACATTGCAGTTCTTCATCATCATGAAAGTTTATTATCTGCATGTGTTTTAAAGCCATATCAGTCTAAACCTCTGATATATGTTTTTGTAAACGTGCACACATCCGAGTCTGAAAGCTGGATGACAGACGAAGCTCTCTTTCAAGTCTTATTGCGCTTAAACTGTCAAATACACACAAGGTTATGTCAAAAACACACAAAGTTCACATAAACACAGTTACTACTGTGAAACAGCAGGGGAAGAAATCACATGTGTATATTAGATCTGTGTATTAAAGTGAAAGCAGTGTAAATATACAGAAGCTACTGCTATATGCTGTTAGTTAATATGAATCAAACAACAAAATTAAAACAGAAAATCACTCTCTGCTCTTGACTGAATAACTTTAGTAGCTTTAATAAGAGTACTTGATTGCTCTGGCGAGGAGATAAACATAGCGGACTGTGTACAGCTCACTGAGGGGCGGAGTCTATGCTAATAGGGCGGAGTCTGTCAGCAGTCATGGGCGGGGCTTAAGCATATGTGACATCACAGATGGCAGAATCTCCAAACGGCTTGTTCTGAGACACTGCTTATGAGTTATGGAGATTAAAAAAAAGAGGATTAGGGGGATTTTTACCATTACAGGGTGGTTGTGTACACACACTGCCAACACACATTTATGTTCAAACACCATGTAAAAGTGAATTTTGCATAATAGGTCCCCTTTAATGAAGTTTGTCTTAGATGTTTTGTCCTAAAATTCTTATAGACAAAGTTTGACAAAGACCTGATGGAGTTTTGGTTCCTTGCCACTGTCGCCTTTTTCGCCTTTTAGCGTTCGGCTTTTGGCTTGCTTATTTGGGGATATTTAATATTCAACAATATTATTGATCTGCCTGCATTGACATCATTATATGAGAACTGAACTGAGCTGGACGATGACAGCACGGTTTTCTCCAGAGCGGCTATATAAACTAAATTAATAACTTTTTTACAACAAAAATGAACCATCACTGAACTTCAAGGGGTGGTATAATGCCCTTTTCACAAGATGTTGAATAAGTCTCTGATGTCCCCAGAGTGTGTGTGTGTGTGTGTGTGTGAAGTTTTAGCTCTAAATACCCCACAGATATTTTTATATAGCATGTTAAAGTTGTCAATTTTTGAGGGCGAGCAAAAACACACCGTTTTGTGTCTGTTCCTTTAAATGCAAATGAGCTGCTGCTCCCGGCGCAGAGGGGCGGAGCTTCAACAACTTGCACTCACAAAAACTTTTAGCCTTTTATGTTCAAACCTGAGTCAGACAATGATGGAGGGACTCAAGAAGAAGAGACAACATGTAGAAGCAACAGGACATTTCTGAACGGTTAGTTGATGAATTTATGTAGTTTATGTGTAGTTATCTTCTAGTCACTGATTAGCATACTCTGTCATGATAATCTATAAATTGTTCACGGGGGCGGAGTTTATGTAAATTCTAGTGTTGGTGATGTCACTAACCCGGGAGGAATGTGGTGTAGTCTCTACCAGCCGTTTGTTGTAGTCCTTAAAAAGTGATTTCTGTAAAAGCAAATATCTCCCTTTGCTTTGAACTTTGAGCGTCGTAACTTTGCAGATGTTGTTTATGCTCAAACAGCAACATTACACACTAACTAAAGTCAGAAAAGTCAAATCATAATCAACCACCCCTTTAAGCTGGACACCCCTTTAAGCTATTTTCTTCTAGAAACAATCTTTGTTGCATTATTTTCCTGTTATCTCTGTAAAGCTGCTTTGAAACACTCTGTGTTGTAAAAAGCGCTATATAAATAAAGCTGACTTGACTTGACTTGACAAAGTCCGAGACATTATTGAGACATATGTGAGATTACATATGTTAAAGATCTCTAATGCAGTGTCGTGTGTGTGTGTCCGGTCTGTCGGGAGAGACTGGCGAATGTAAAGCGAACGCTGATGTAAAATCCTATCAGCTCTTGTGGATGTTCTTGTCTTACATGCACCGATAGCTCAGTTAGATGAATGAGCAACACATCAGCCGCCTCGGCAAAATGGTTTCACACGAGAGTGCAAACACTGATAATGGAATAATGGAGCGTCTCCTGAGTGTGAAGTGCTTATTTCTGTTTGTGGCAAGGGCTTATTTTTCCCCTTTAACCTTCTATTAGGACAAGAAGAAAACGTTTTTGGGTGATTTTTGTTATCTGATTAGAGCGCTATCCTCCTACGTGTATTGATTTGTCTGTCTGTACACATGCCATATCCATTCCCAATTACAGGGAGACCCTTGGGTCCTCTACGCTTTCTACCTTATCGGCGGATATAGAATTGCAGCTTTGTGATGTTTCAGCATCCGCCGAGAGTCAGACGGGGGGAAACAGGAAGAAAACGGCTCTAAAACCAAAACATTTTTATAGTAGAACGAATGTCCTCCGGGGTCTGAAGTCTACGCCGCTTCAATTCGCTTGACATTTTGACAGAGAAACACACAGAACTTTAGGATGAGGCGGTGTTATCATCTGAAAAGTGTCTGTAAAAATACTTTAATCTAATTTAACATTCTAACATCAGACTCTGAATCAACTGAAATATGCATTAAAGAAACATTATAAGATACCTTGTGTTGGCCAAATGAAAGCAGCATCACATGTATCCCATAATGCATTGATGTTCTGTGTATAAAAAAAGTCAAGATAAATATTGGTTATAAATATGCATTGAGTAAAAAAAAAAATATATGAGTAAAAAAATTTGTTATGCATAATAGTACTTTGTAACTTTGTGTAAATCTAAAGTTTAATGCAATATAAAAAAATGTATTGTGATGATTTAAATGAGTAAAGGTAAATATTGAAATATGAAAGTAAAAAAAAAATCAGTAAAATAGTTCAATTAAACAAATATATATATATATAAAGTATATATAGATGCAAAATAAAAAGAAATATGATTTCAGTTTACTTGATTTTATCTGTTTAATTTTAGCATTTAATTTAGATTAGTCTTAGATTATTTTAATATATTAATAATAATTTATTTATTATTTAAGCCCTAAATATATAACATTAAATTATAAATATTATTGACTTATTGAATTATTTTAAGCCATCCTGTGTCCTAGTTTAGATGTGTTTTCTTGTTCAGCTCCAAAATATACAGTTTTATATACATTTCATTTAACTGTGTAAATATGAAGTTTAATATAAACTACTGTATGCGTACTTTGATTTTTTCACATCATTAGCTTTGCAAAAGTCAAACTCCATTGGAATCAATTATGAACCAAGTCTTGAGTGCGTTTGACTGGAGTGTAGAGTTTCAAATCCGGTCCCATTTCAATCGCTAAACTGCCTATGTAGACGGCAAGGCAGCTCCCTAGGTTAGGAAGCGAGTGTGTATCTGACGTGACTGAGAGTGTGTGAAGAACCGTGCTTTCAGACGTCAGCTCACAAATTATTCATCTGCATTTGTGAGTGTGTTCTCACACCATTGTCAGAGAGAGTTCATGAGTTCACTTCAGCAGGAGGAGCATCATAACCTACTTTACACACATACCGAGGCCACATCTGGCTCCCTTCATCTGTGGACGACACGAACACTGAAATACTACACTGAGCACGAACATACCTCTGTTTTTGAGGATGTACCGTGGTAAAACAAGCAGGAATCATGGAAAGTTCACGGAAAACCTCAACTTTCTGTTTATATTGTATATATATATATATTTTATCCAACTTCATCCGCATGCATTATATATATAGCAAATCTCAACTGCCTCATTTTTTTTTATTTTGTTGCATAATGTAACTGTATTATCACCCAGCTCTGCATATAAACTTTATTCTCACAATTCTTCGTGACACAGATTCAGACACAGTGCTGCTGTGCTTTTTATTATTTATTTATGGGATAATTATATAACTTTAAATGATAAATATATTATTATTTAAACACTTAAAAGTAGTATTGTCAGATCAGTTTAACATAAAAGTTTGTGTATATATATATATATATATTGTTAGACTTGCCTACTTCACCTCTAAAATAATTGCTTTTTGTAAGTACAATATTTTAAAATCCCATATAATTGATTGGTCAAAAGGGGGTGTGAGCCACGTGTACCATGTTTTTGGACACATACCATAGTAATACTGTGGTCTTTGGTCATGCAAAATTCCTTGTAAGTATTTGGAGTGCCATGTAAAAACCTGGTACATGAATCATGGTACTTTGATTTATACTACTAAAATACTGAAAGACTTTTCAAGAATACATGTAAAAAACATGGTAATACTATGGTACTTTGAGATACGCCATGGTACTAATATCCATGCACCATTAGTTTTCTTGTCGAATGTAAAAACACTTTGTGTTTGCAGTTATATCTGTATTAAGCGCTTGTACTGTATCAGTGAGAGTGTTTACGTTCTTGACAGTTTGACAATTAGCATTTATAATTTAATACACACTTTGAGAAACGGCACTTCCAGACCTGTCACCGTCCTTTACTCTCTCTACCTCACACTCTCTCCAGCTCTTCCCTGGTATGTCTCCAAATGATAGTGTTGATGTCATGTAAAGGGTGTTGCTGATGATTTCCAGTTGGACAGGTGTGTGTTTGTGTGTGTGTGTGTGTGTGTGTGTGTGTGTGTGTGTGTGTCGACGTCTCCATTCCCTTTGGACATCTGCCATCTGAAAAGCATCTTTCAGTAATTGCTTGATTGTACGGATGGGAGGAGCTCGTCTCTGAGACTTCCAGACGCTTCCGGAGAGTTTCCACTGAACACGGGCAGATTTGTAGGCTGTGTGTGTTCAGCTCTCCCAGCTGCTGCTCAACAATGACGACTGAATTATTCAAAGCAGCGCAATCGCACAGCTACATCATGCCCTCCATACAGAGACTGAGAGCCTGCATGTCGTGATGTGGTTATGAGGATCGAGGTCGGACCGCAGCGTCACACACATGGACTCGACTGTGATGTGATGTGGAAACAGCCGTGAAATGTTGGCTTGATCAATCCTGGCCAGAAAGTGATTGAAGTGCTTTGAAAAGCTCAAAGTGTGAATATTTTTAGTCTCTCATCTTAGTCTGAGAATTTCTCAAGACAACATTACAGTGCATATGTTGCATGTGCCATGCTATTGCTCAAGATCAAGAGAATTAATGGACTTATATATGCATACAAATGGAAACAAATGAGAAAATAGCTGACATAGTGAATACAGAGCTATGAAGTATAAATCATATAAACTTGGACAAATTTAATGAGAAATGTTGAGAACTTTGAAATTGCTAGTGAATTTCACAAATAATTACATAGACACTGCAAGTAACAATTTGAATTAAATGTGACATTTTGAAGTAGAAAGACTGAAATATTTTATAATCTTTAATTTTATCTTTTATAATAACACCAGTAATCATAACTTCAAAATATATATATATTTTACAGTTAGAGACAACTGAGATATTAATTGTGATTTTTCTTTTCTAGAGACTCAGGGTTAAAAAATAAAACATGCATATCACTTTTCGTGTATTTTCTTCTTAGCATGTAATAATGATAACTGATGAATTAAAATAAAACTGTTTCCTGAGGTGTATTATATAAGTAGTTTTTCTTCAGTGCATATTGAATCATTCACTCAGTTCTTAAAGCATTAGGGAAAATTATTCTTAAAGCTGAACAATAATCACAAAGATAAAGATTCATCATTTCTGCATGCATAACCATAATTTTACTCTTGGCCAACATCACTCTGATGCGATATTCAAATCCCAGCATGCATTAGTGTACAAACTAATGTGTATTTTTAGAGAATTGTGCATGCATCAAGTTTACCAGTAGATCATCATAGTTATCAGATTGATTTCTTCAGTGCATATTTAATCATTCACTCAGTTCTTAAAGCATTAGGGGAAATGATTCTTAAAGCTGAACAATAATCACAAAGTTAAATATTCATAATTTCTGCATGCATAACCCCCAGCATGCTTTAGTGCATAAACTAAAGTGTATTTTTAGAGAATTATGCATGCATAAAGTTTAACCAATAGATCATCATATATAGTTTTCGGACACACAAGCAGATTCGATTCAAGTCAAGTCAAGTCAAGTCAAGTCAAGTCAAGTCAAGTCAAGTCAAGTCAAGTCAAGTCAAGTCGTTAAGTCAGATCAAGTCAAGTCAAGTCAAGTCGTTAAGTCATCAAGTCAAGTCGTTAAGTCGTCAAGTCAAGTCAAGTCGTTAAGTCAGATCAAGTCAAGTCAAGTCAAGTCAAGTCAAGTCAAGTCGTTAAGTCATCAAGTCAAGTCAAGTCGTTAAGTCGTCAAGTCAAGTCAAGTCAAGTCAAGTCAACACTGTAAAAAATGCTGGGTTGTTTTAACCTAAATTTGGGTCAAATATTGACAAACCCAAACGTTGGGTTAAAAATGTAATTTAAAGATTTAACCCAACGGCTGGGTGTGTCAATATTTGACCCAAAATTGGGTTAAAACAACCCAGCATTTTTTGAAGTGAAGTCAAGTCAAGTCACCTTTATTTATATAGTGCTGTTTGCAATACTGATTGTTTCAAAGCAACTTTACAGTGATAACAGGAAAATGTCTGTCAGTCACTCTGAAGACACACAAGTGATTGTCTTTCAACTCAAACGTGCCTCGTTCCTGCGAACTCTGGGACGCTGTGTGTTCTTTTGTCAGAGTGTTAACACACAGTGAGAAAGAATAAAAGTTGTCATTTCCAGTGCTTTTGCGACGCCCTAGGCCCCAGAAAACATCAAAAGCCTAGATACGCCAGAAAGGAAACAAAAGACAGACGGTGGAAAATGTAGAAAACGGTCCTCAGCTCCAGAATGAAAGCTTCACGGATGGATCTTTTGTTTTCTGTACAAAGATATCAGTTTGGTGGCATTGCTGAGCGATTGAAAACTATGAAGGTGATCAAAGAGGCCTGGACCGCCGCCAGACACGACCAGATAACATTAGCTGGCAGGAATAATTTAGCATAGCGGCAGAACGCGTTTTGCTATGCAGACATTATTAATTCCATTGTGTGATAGCGTGTGCGTTTGCAGGCGAGAAAGCGGCCGAGCTGAACGAGCAGAAAACATGCGAGACTAAAGCATGCTGGGAGTTGAATATCACATCAAAGAGACGTTTACTGAGAGAGAGAAATGATGATTATGCAGAAATGACAACGCTTTAAGTTTGTGACATGAGTGTTTTTAACCAGGAGTCCTAGTAAAGAAAAATCACAATTGAATTTATTTAATATCTTAGTAGTTTCTCTGATTCAACGAAGACTTTGAAGTCTCAGATGTTTCTGAGCCCAGTAATCTCCTCTACAGTTTCAGGAGAGATCTCAACAATGTCTCAAACTGTGCACTGAAGTCTGCAATCAAAAGTCAGATATTTAGGCCTGAATTTAAGATTCATGTTTTTGAATTGCATATAAACACAGTTTTAACATAAAATAACTAATAATGTGGTGCATATTGTCAGTCATTCATAAATTACACATCAGGTCAGATTTCTGCATGACTTGCGTAAATCGGTGGGCGGGGCTAAATAGGCAATGATGTAGAAGTGGGCGTCGACCTTCTTCTGCAGAGGCAGTCTTTCGGCGCACTATGACATCATACTGAGATGAAATCCGAAACGAGTTGTTTTGGGAGCTCGGTTTCAGTTAACGTGGAAGTTCTGAGTTCTGAAACTTAAAGGATAGTTTTATACTACAATGACCTCTTATATGTCAAAAGATAATTTGATTTCTCAATTCATGGCCCCTTTAAGATTTATGTTGAATCGCATATCAATTTCCCATCTTATTTGGATTACACAGTTTTAACATAAACAAACTAATAAACTTGATGCATATTTGTCAGTCGCTCATTAATAAAACAGCACTGGCATAGTTCATGGCATAGTTTATTATTAACACATATTGGATTTTATTGAAATGATCATATTTTCAAAATGCGTGTATTTACATTGCTTAGAATCAGCACGAATACATTTAATTTACATGAACATGGTTAAAATATGTACAAATGTATGAGATTGAAACAAATTTGTTTATCAATGACTAATACAGTATATAAACCTGGTTATTGTGTATTTCAAACACATTCAGTTTATTAGTACTATTACAGAAATCAAACCTGCTGCATTTTGGTATATGACTGTCATATATGCATCACATCAAGTTTATTAGTTTATTTAAAACTCCAAATTTTATGTGCAATTCAAATCTCAAATGATCTGAACGTTAATTTAGTTCTGTGTATCTGACAGTTCGAGAACTATTGACTATATTTGTGTCTTTTTAAGATGTTTTAGGAGAAACGTCTACTGTAAAATCAGTTTGATACTGTAAGGAAACATACAAATCTTATTACGTTTCCTGAACTATGAATGAGCATCAGCTGAGCAATGAATCTTTCCTCATGGAGGTCAGATCTGGAAAATAATCTTCAGCTTGTCATGTTTTCTGAAAAAGAACAAAGCATAATAAATGATGAGATGCGATTAAAAAATTATGCAGAATGTTAATGTTCAAAATGTTTGCTTTAAATGAATGCAGTGTAGATTTAAAAGCAGTTTATCACCTCAGCTGCATGTTCTGAATGTGTCTGTGAAATTATTTAAAAAGATGCACATTAAAATATTATGATACATTCAGGGTTGTAAAAATGGCACATTATGAAGCAACTCCCGCACTGCCGGATATGAAAACAGCTGTATTATTATAATCAAGGGCTTGTTCTGTGGCTTATGAACTCAGATGAACCTCACAACTGTTTTAACTCTTTTTATTTCTTTACTTTGCTAAATAGTTTCAAACTTTTTAAACGGTGAAAAGTTTGAAAAGATTGAAACAGTGTTTTAAATCCACCGTCAAACCATCTTAAGATGTTTCTTTCATGATCCTCAGAATGAATACAAAGAAAAATGGAGAAAGATTTAATCAGTTTTTGAGTCTACATTTTTTGGACTCCATAAAGATTTAAATGCATTATGCAGATTTCCCATAAATCAGAAAAGACAAAGAGAGAGAACGAAAAAAATCTGTGCTTTCATATGAATTCCACTGCCACATAATCTTATATATTCTTATATATTCTAGTATTCAAAGGAAATTTGGTTTGGTTGCACTAGTATTGTTTCCCTCGCTTTAATCACTTCTGTTTCTATTAAGTCGCTCTGGATAAAATCATCAGCTGAACGATTAAGTAAATAAATGTAAATGCAGGGATAAAGATGAAACAGATGTGACAGTGAAGAGCTCCTCCATAACATCTCATCTTCAGAGTGAAACTCACACAAACGTAGTCATTCAGATGTGCTTTTATGAGGCTGCATTTGCCATTTGTGATTTCAGTCTAGAACATATAAAGAAGTTCAGCTCTGTTCTTTTCCCACTGTGTGGTTTAATGAAATGTTTTTCTTAGAGCAAGGATTCAGTCAGTCTTAAAGGGACAGTTCACTCATAAAAGTAAATTATTTCATCGCCCTCATGTCATACTAAACCTGTGTGATTACTTTTATCAATGAAAGACAACAGGGCCCGGTTTCCCGATAACGCTCACTCTTAGCCTGCTAAGAAGACTCGAAAGATATATCTTACCAAATTTGTTTATTTTCCTAAGTGTGTTCCCCGAACTATACCTTAGAAAGCTGCTTAAGATATACCTTCTTAAGTGCGACGTGACCCGGCGCTGTCCGTGGCCATGGTGCTGAACTGTTTGAAATCGATGGCTCGACAACAATCAATTATTCTCTCGTGCAGGGGCTGTTTATGTGAAAAAGCTGTCATCTTTATAAAATAAGCACTTCAGAAATAGTTGAAATTGCAATTTATTATGATTATTGGATATTATAAAAAATAATCCAAACTATAATAGCCTATAATAGCCTAACCTACATATTTTAAAATTGTAACATATCCGCATATTTTATGCGGATTGGGTGAGAAAAACACTGATATTATGGATTCGGACGGCACTAAAATCACCGACTTACCCCTGTAAATGTTTAAAATACCGGACGAGCCCATGAGAAACAATATTAGCGTCCGAATAGGACTTAACTGACAGTAGCCTATGCTTTCACTGGCCTTTAAAAGAGCGTTTTAATTCAATTAATAATATTGTATAATAATATAATTAAAAATCTAACAACAATCAGTGTAATGACAATTTTATTCTTTGCATGAAAACACTTGAATTAGCCTAATTTAATACTGTCTGGGTGTATTAAAACTTAAGAATTATATTCATTTAGACCTGCAACAACGCTAAGAGAGAGCTACGAATGGTCCAGACCAACCTTACGAAAGTGTGACTTACAGAAGATATACTTAGCGTACGAACGTTTCGGGAACCGTCCTATAAGGTTAAGAGAGAGGTTAAGCAATAGGTTAAGAACTACTTAGAGATAAGAACGCTTTGGGAAACCGGGCCCTGAACACTATTGTCCTCCATTGCAGCTCTTAAATATCAATATATATATAAGCTCTTTTTTGCTTCTGAGTTTGCACACATATAAACACCAACGCTGATGTCCTTAACTTAAGAGAGAGTATTTACTGAGGTTATAAGCAATATTAAACTCCAAAGGAAAGATGCATTGTTTAGATGAGATGCTTTAGATGTTTCATGCAGAACTTGTGCTTTTTTCAGATGTTTCTCCTAAAACTAATAAATAGACACAAATGAGTCAATAGTTGACGTATTGTTGGAGTTTATAATATGGCAAGACAGAAGCACAGATCAGCATGGAAGAATTTGATGAGAAACATATGAGTTCATATTGAGATCTCAGGCTTGGAAGAGAAACATGAATGATTACTAATGTTTTAATTTAATTTAGTTTAACAGGGAATGTTCTCAGAATATTCTCTCAAAGTTTTAAACAAACGTTCCTCCAATAGAAAGTGATCTGGTGTTTGATAATGTTCTCAAAAACATAAGCACATTATTTATACGTCATCCACTAAGCATTTTTTTTCTCAAACTTTTTCATTTTTTAAATGTTACATTGTTACAAACTTTCATAGAAGTTTGAGAATATATATATATATATATATATATATATGAGAGAGAGAGAGAGAGAGAGAGAGAGAGAGAGAGAGAGAGAGAGAGAGAGAGAGAGAGAGAGAGGTCAGATCTGGAAAATAATCTTCAGCTTGTCATGTCAATGTGAGATGCAATTAAAAAATTATGCAAAATATGTTACTGTTCAAAATGTTTGCTTTAAATGAATGCAATGTAGATTTAAAAGCAGTTTATCACCTCGGCTGCATGTTCTGAATGTGTCTGTGAAATTATGTAAAAAGATGCACATTAAAATATTATGATACACTTAGGGTTGTAAAAATGGCACATTATGAAGCAACTCCCTTGTAACAAAAAGTTTTGTTACAAGTTTTGTTACAATGTTACAAACTTTCAAAAGTATATATATATATATATATATATATATATATATATATAGAGAGAGAGAGAGAGAGAGAGAGAGAGAGAGAGAGAGAGAGAGAGAGAGAGAGAGAGAGAGAGAGAGAGATATATGAAGACTTCAGATGCAAAAGCCTCTAAGTCCGTCTAACGTTTTTCTTTAATATTAACATTTTTATCAGGCTCCTATGTAGGTTTCTACCTAAGTACCGACATTTCTGAATGGGCTGAGGCTGAGATTTAGTGAGTTTGAAGTGAAAGTATTTGATGAACGTATACTATGTGCGGAGAGCATTCACTCAATATTATTATCTCATTTTTAACATAGGTGGATTTTAGAGGCGTTTGCATTGGATGTCTTCATATATATATATATTTATTTATTTATTTAATACTATAGCACATGAGTTGGACTTCATTTAGCTAAACATCTGCTTTCTTTTCTTTCAAAGAAGAACGGTTATTTTGTGGCGTACTGTCCCTTTAAGAAATCATGTGGACAGTTCTGGAATATAACCTTCGAATGAAATCTAATCAAATCAAGAGGAATGAGTAATGCTCATTAATGGTCAATGGAGGATTGTTATTGTGAACTGCTTGCCTTCCTTACATTTTCATCGAGGATGAGTGCATTATTTCAGCCTGGAACAAATATCTTACATTGCAAAAATACCATTGGATTATTCAGAAGGTCACAATGAATCATTGGTTTATCCAAAGAAACAGCTGCACAAACTAATTGGTAGTTAGTGGAAGCGAAGAGAACTTAATTATCTGTGTTTGAGAGAGTTTCCCTGAGCTCTACTATTAATCAAAGTTTAACCAGTTTGATCATCCGGGAAACAGGTCGTAGATAATAATGCATAAATGATGCTGAGCCAGTCCTGTTACGCAATACATTTGAATGTTCCCATCATATATATTTTAATACACTTATAAAATATTTAACAAATGCGTAAACAGTGTTGAATTTAAAATAATAATTGTGCTTCTTTGGTTTGAGTGGATGATACATGTAACAAATGCCTTCCTTTATGACAGGAAGTGACATCATGTTTGGTGCGAAAATGATCTGTCAGTCATCAAACATAAAACCAAAATCAGTATTTCTAAAGAAGCTTCAAAATATGAAAATGGCCTGTAAAATACTGTAACTTTAGTACTTTGTGTCTACAGGAATGCCACACCTGTAGAAATGATTTGAATTCTTGTTTTATATTCTGCTGATTTTCCCTCATGGTCTCACATTATGAATGAGGAAAGGAACATTTCAGCCTGTGCATTTACATATATTTACATATTTAGCATGATCCACTCTCCGTGTTTCTTCTTCACACGTTTTGAAACATACTGTATTAAGAAGATTAACTTTTTATCCCCTTCTTCCTCTCCAACACACTTTTAAAGTGCTAATAACTGCATAAAGTTGCACTTCAAACTTCAAACTGCGAGTTTAACTCACTCTCCACTAATTTAAGTTGTTAAAGCAGCTTTCGAGGACATTAGACTCGAGTGTCGAGGAAAAGCTCTTTTTTGCTTCTGAGTTTGCTCACATATAAATACCAAACGCTGATGTCCTTAACTTAAGTGAGAGTATTAACTGAGGTTATAAGTAATTTTAAACTCCAATAGAAAAATGCATTGTTTAGATGAGATGCTTTAGATGTTTCATGCAGAACTTGTGCTTTTTTCAGATGTTTCTCCTAAAACTAATAAATAGACACAAATGAGTCAATAGTTGACGTATTGTTGGAGTTTATAATATGGCAAGACAGAAGCACAGATCAGCATGGGAGAATTCATATTGAGATCTCAGGCTTGGAAGAGAAACATGAATGATTACTTTTAATTTAATTTAGTTTAACAGTGAATGTTCTCAGAACGTTCTCTCAAAGTTTTAAACAAACGTTCCTCCAATAGAAAGTGATCTGGTGTTTGATAATGTTCTCAAAAACATAAGCACATTATTTATACGTCATCCACTAAGCATTTTTTTTTCTCAAACGTTTTACTTTTTTTAAATGTTACAAGTTTTAGAATTTTCAGAGAAACTTTCAAAAGTAACATTCAGTGTCGGCAAAATGATGAAATGGAATGTTTCCATTGTTAAAACAACTTTTTGAGTGTTCACAGAACATTCCCAAAAAACCTTCTTAGAACATGTTTTTGATAGCTGCAAAACTCTCAATGTGCTTTACAATTAAATGTATTTCTTTAGGAGCAATTGAGATATTAAAGGGGTGTCTCTGATGTCCCCAGAGTGTGTGTGTGAAGGTTTAGCTCAAAATTCCCCACAGATATTTTTATATAGCATGTTAACTTTGTCACTTTTTGAGGGTGAGCAAAAACACACCGTTTTGTGTCTGTCTCTTTAAATGCAAATGAGCTGCTGCTCCCGGCGCAGGGGGCGGAGCTTCAAGAGCTTGTGTTCTTTTACCTCACACACACATGCACTGAACAATTCAAAAACTTTTAGCCTTTTATGTTCAAACCGAAGTCAGAAAGATGGAGAGACTCAAGAAGAAGAGACAACATGTAGAAGCAACAGGACATTTCTGAACGGTTAGTTGATGAATTTATGAAGCTGATGTGTAGTTATCTTCTAGTCAGTGATTAGCATATTCTGTCTTGATAATCTATAAATCGTGTTCAGGGGGCGGGGTTTATGTAAATTCTAGGGTTGGTGATGTCACTAACCCGGGAGTAATGTGGTGTAGTCTCTACCAGCCGTTTGTTGTCGTCCTTAAAAAGCGATTTCTGTAAAAGCAAATATCTCCCTTTGCTTTGAACTTTGAGCGTTGTAACTTTGCAGATGTTGTTTATGCTCAAACAGCAACATTACACACAAACTAAAGTTAGAAAAGTCAAATCATAATCAACCACCCCTTTAAAGATGAAATGCATCAGCGTAACATGTCTGGATTGATTAGCTCACTTCTTGTGTCCTCGAATTGCTTGTTGAAAACATTTTGAGGCTAAAATATCTCACAAAACCAACACAAGAATTCGTCATGTAAAAAATTATTTGGTAACACTTTATAATAAGATCTATTTTGGTTAATGCATTAAACTAACAATGAGCTATATGTCTTTTTTTACAGCCTTTATTAACCTTATCTGTTAATGTTAGTTATTAAAAATGTTTAAGTTAGTTCAGATTTGGATCTTAAAAATTTAGTAGTAAATTTAGTAGTAAATAAAAGCTGTAGAAGTATTGTTCATTCTTGTTAACTAATGTTCACAAATGAAGCCTTTTTCATTTTATTTTCACCTACATTTGTGCGTTTTACTAGAAAACACTATTTCAGTCTTTCTACTTCAAAATGTCTCAAAATTACTTGCCATTTATTTGTGATTGATTTAGCAATTTCTGACTGAAGATTGTGTCCAAGTGAATCCCACAATTCTTACTAAAGTGGGAAATGAGGAGCGAGACAAGAAAAGTATAAGAAATGAAAGTCCTGAAATGAGGGACAGACAGAAAAATATATATGTAAATATAGTGAGGGACGGAGAAGAGAGGGAAAATGAGGCGCTGATTACATTCCTTCCCTGTCGAGAGCTTGATTCTCAGAGGCGGCCCATTGTTACAGACGAAACTAAATGAGTCTCCCGAGAGAGCAGACATTACCCGACCAAATGACCCTCGACTGAGGCTGTAGGGCAGCGAACGAGAGTCAGATGTGCCGCAGCACAGGCTTTTATTTACTTATCTCATTCTTTGACCGAATGCTGGTATTCTTCAGGAAGCAGATGTACAGTAGGCCTGGTTTCACAGACAGGGATTAGCTTTAGTTTAATTAGGACATTTAAGAAGCTTTTATAAACATGCCTTTAAAAAACATTACTGCTTTTTTTTGCACAATTGCGAATTTATATCTAACAAGTCCGACTTTTTTCTTGCAATTCAGACTTTTTTCTTGCAATTCAGACTTTTTTCTCGCAATTCTTACTTTTTTATCACAATTGTGAATTTCTATCTCACAATTCAGACTTTTTCTTGCAATTCTTACTTTTTTATCACAATTGCGAATTTATATCTCACAATTCAGAATTTTTTCTTGCAATTCAGACTTTTTTCTTGCAATTCTTACTTTTTTATCACAATTGCGAATTTATATCTCACAATTCAGACTTTTTTCTTGCAATTCAGTCTTTTTTCTTGCAATTCAGACTTTTTTCTCGCAATTCTTACTTTTTTATCACAATTGCGAATTTATATCTCACAATTCAGACTTTTTTCTTGCAATTCAGACTTTTTTCTCGCAATTCTTACTTTTTTATCACAATTGCAAATTTATATCTCACAATTCAGACGACTTTTTTCTTGCAATTCAGACTTTTTCTCGCAATTCTTACTTTTTTATCACAATTGCGAATTCATATCTCACAATTCAGACTTTTTTCTTGCAATTCGGACATTTTTTCTCGCAATTCTTACTTTTTTATCACAATTGCGAATTTATATCTCACTTGCAATTCTTTCTTGCAATTCAGACTTTTTCTCGCAATTCTTACTTTTTTATCACAATTGCGAATTTATATCTCACAATTCAGACTTTTTTCTTGCAATTCTTACTTTTTTCTAGCAATTCTTACTTTTTTTATCACAATTGCGAATTTATATCTCACAATTCAGACTTTTTTCTTGCAATTCAGACTTTTTTCTCGCAATTCTTACTTTTTTATCACAATTGCAAATTTATATCTCACAATTCAGACGACTTTTTTCTTGCAATTCAGACTTTTTCTCGCAATTCTTACTTTTTTATCACAATTGCGAATTCATATCTCACAATTCAGACTTTTTTCTTGCAATTCGGACATTTTTTCTCGCAATTCTTACTTTTTTATCACAATTGCGAATTTATATCTCACTTGCAATTCTTTCTTGCAATTCAGACTTTTTCTCGCAATTCTTACTTTTTTATCACAATTGCGAATTTATATCTCACAATTCAGACTTTTTTCTTGCAATTCTTACTTTTTTCTAGCAATTCTTACTTTTTTTATCACAATTGCGAATTTATATCTAACAATTCAGACTTTTTTCTTGCAATTCAGACTTTTTTCTTGCAATTCTTACTTTATCACAATTGCGAATTTATATCTAACAATTCAGAATTTTTTCTTGCAATTCTGACTTTTTTCTCGCAATTCAGACTTTTTTCTCGCAATTCTGACTTTTTTCTTGCAATTCTTGAGATGAAAATTTCGAGATGTAAATTCTCAATTGCCTTTTTTATTTTTTATTCATTGACGGAAACAAGCTTCCATTATACAAACCTGATGTGGCCGACTTGATTTGATTTGAGAGCTGCATGTATTGGAGGAAAACAGTGCAGAATGTTTTAAGGCCTGTTCACAGCAAGGATGATAATTACAATGATTCAGTTCTAAAAAGAGTTCTAGAAGAATAGCAGAGTTCACATCACAACTATGACGATAACGGCACAGAGAAGAACTATCAGATCTATTTTTACAGCTAATGAACGATAAAACATTGACAGCCAATCAAAATCCATCCTGCTCTATAAACTGAAGAGCTCGACGATTTAAAGCGACATTTACAGTTTTTTCCCAATTGCTAACACACAATTTTGCAAACTAGGCTGGTTTTATCAAAATACTTAACACAATTCACAAAACCACACACCCAAACTGCAAAATAGCTCATATATCCTGCAAAATGAATCACTGCAACCAAATATAGCATTATCAAAATCAAACTTTTGCACGAAATGGCACACACTTCATTCATATTAGCAGATTTTTGTCTAACCAACTACACACTGTTGGGCATAATGAAAAGCACTCTCATCTTCAGTATGCTTTGCCATAATACTAAAATAGTTCAAATTGTAGAAAATTCTTCAGATTGTTCACATGCACAGAAATATTTGCAGACACACACACATGCTGTTGAAACATAATTTTTTTTATTTTTCACCAAACAAGTCAGTGCAACATATGCACTGCAGAAATATTTACACTGGACTGAACAAAAATATGATCACAAAAAAACAGTAAACTGAAAAGGATTGAAGCATTGAGGTGTTTGGTCAGGTGACACATGTATCGGCCAATCAGCTCATGGAGTGTCATTTTGAATGGCAGTGTTTTGAAATGGCAAACATGTGACCTTATGTCAGATTGTTGTGTCTTATGTCGAGAACAGTGTTCAGTGCGTTTAAAAAGTGCCATTTTGAATTGCAAAATGTGTGTAAAGCAGAAAATGTGTTTAGACTTTTGGAGACTTGAGAAGAGGTTTTGCTCTCTGTGTGTCAGTGTAAATAACTGTGCTGTGCATGACATTTTAGTGTGTCAGCAATTGGAGAAAACTGTAAGAAGCTTCTAAGTGCCTTAGAAAAAAACATTACAAGTGTGCATCTTGAGACAAAACATTGATTTTAAGATATGCTTTCAGTTAAAACATGCATTTCAGACTGAGGCTAGATTTATGGGCCTAGGATAATGTTGTAAGATTAAGCCCTTCGGATGTATTTTTTCTCAACAGGTGCATGTCAGAAACACACCGCTGAAGTCATTTGCATAGCAAGTGATATTTCCATATGAGGTCGATTGTTTGAATGGCAAAATATCGACTTGCTCTTCATCTGCATTCAGCAGAAGGAACGACTGTCATCTGTAGTCAAAACCAAGACCAGAGCGTGTTGAGACAAGACTAAGGCCAGAGTAAAAACAATTCAATTCAATTCAACTCACATTTATTTGTATAGCGCTTTTCACAATGTAATATGCATGAGTCCATATTACAATAGAGTGATCTGTTATCAGAGGAGACCGTCTAAGTTATGTATTTCAGAAATATACATATACAAATCACAGATAGCTAAAAATGTATTAATTTAAACAATGTAATAATTTAAGGCAGAAACAATGAGCTCATTGAAGTAATGAATACTTGTTTGTTATCAAATGATTATGACATATAGAAAATTGTAGTATTGTAGCAAAACAAGACTTTTTTGCAATCATATCTCTTTGGGGACATTTGTATTAATTTTAGTGACATTTTTGACAGAATTCCCCATTATATTCTGACCCGGCAGAACAGTAAAAATAGAAATGAAATTAGATTGCATGTTGAAGCAGGAAGTTTTACATCCAATCACTTTAATGATGTTAACTAATAAATCAGACGATGCATCTGATCGCAAAATCCCACGTCTTCTTAGACAAGACCTTCAGAAAATGGTGTCAAGACCGATCTCGAGTACAACACATCATTTGTTCGGACCGCAGTGTGCGATGTCAGGGATATGTGTGTTTTGCCTTTGTTTTTGGATTTGTCTTCCGTGTTTTCCGTTTGACCCAGTTTTCCTCGTGTTTCTTTAGTTAATCCCATTCACTGGTGGCTTGTCAATCACCTCGCTAATTATCTCGTTTGCTCCCTTGTTTGCTGTGTATAAGCCTTCAGTTTGAGTCTTGCCTTTGTCCTGTATTAATGTTCATATGTTCCTCTCGTGCTTTTGAATTAAAGATTATTGGAATTGGATCCTTCTCTTCAGCCACTTAACTGACTTACATTAACAACTTACAGTAACACTTTAGTTTAGGGTCCAATTCGCACTATTATATAGTTGCTTATTAGCATGAATGCAAGTTCAGAGCAAAGGGAGATATTTGCTTTTACAGAAATCGCTTTTTAAGAACTACAACAAACGGCTGGTAGAGACTACACCACATTCCTCCCGGGTTAGTGACATCACCAACCCTACAATTTATATAAACCCCGCCCCCTGAACACGATTTATAGATTATCAAGACAGAATATGCTAATCAATGACTAGAAGATAACTACACATCAGCTTCATAAATTCATCAACTAACCATTCAGAAATGTCCTGTTGCTTCTACATGTTGTCTCTTCTTCTTGAGTCTCTCCATCATTGTCTGACTCCGGTTTGAACATAAAAGGCTAAAAGTTTTAGACATTTTCAGTGCATGTGTGTGTGAGGTAAAAGGACACGAGCAGCAGCTCATTTGGACACGTGCGCCGGGAGCAGCAGCTCATTTGCATTTAAAGGGAAAGACAAAAAAACAGTGTGTTTTTGATCACCCTCAAAAAGTGACAACTTTAACATGCTATATAAAAATATCTGTGGGGTATTTAGAGCTAAAACTTCACATACACACTCTGGGGACATCAGAGACTTATTTTACATCTTGTGAAAAGTGCATTATACCACCCCTTTAAAAATGAGAAAAGCTTTGTCTAAAAGTGTGTGGTGCTTGACCACATTAAACTCACCACTGGTTGTTTGCATGTTTCTCTGGTGCTTTGTGTTACGAGGTGTTTCTTACTGGTCAGAGTCACAATACCCCCAACCTTGTTTCTTTGAATCTCTGGATTTGAACATGTACATTTATGCATTTGGCTGACGCTTTAATCCAAATCATTCAAGGCATGTGTTTTATCAGTTCATGCATTCCCTCACTCACTTTTAAATGTCCGTATGGCCTTAAGCCATATTCAAGACTCAATGTAGCTTTCTAATCAAATCCGACAGAGTTTTTGTCTTGCAAATGAAAATCTCTGTGTGTGATCTGCACTAAGACAAACTTCAAACACGGATCGCAGTGTTGCTGCTCGATTTGCATTTCCATCCTCTCCATCTTCAGCTGAAACTAGACCAATCCATTATCTTTTGTGTTTATCTTAGACTCCAGTGTTCATACGAAACGATCTCTGCACGCCGCTGACGTTTCATCCAACTCTTTCCTCGCTGCATTTGAGGTTTTCACAGCTTGTCAACTTGCGAGTGCATATTGTTGGCTCTTACGCAGGTGTAAATGGCTCGTGTCTTGTTGGCAGGTGTAAATGGGTCTAGAAATCCCATCAAGATTTTATAGGACAGATTTCATGCCACAAAAACTCTCCTATGAAACCTGGGAATCCTGAGATACTCTTGTGAATATCATTCGAGGTCACTGGATATCCACGAGCAGAGCTTTATATGCCACTTTATGTGTGAAACAATCATTTTAGAACAAGAAACTTTGAGGTTCTGCTAAACATAGAGGTTTGATCACAAAATTATCATTTTTGGATAATGCAATTATTCCTTTAAGCCTCTTGAAAATAAAGAAGGGTCCATGAAGAAACTTTAACATCCATTCCATAGAAAAACGTTATTAAAGAATAAAGTTGTTATTTTACGAAACTGATGCATTTCTTTTTTTTATGCATTGCTGCGAAAACCTCTTTTTGGAAACTCATAGTTTCTGAATGAAAATACAAATGCCCTAAAGATTAAAATGAAAAATTATGATCTAAACGTGTGACCCAACAGGGTTGACTGTATATAAACTGACCCCCAACATCAGTGGATTAAATCTGAAGCAGAAGTGAATCTGTTAATGTAGATAAAATGTTACTTTCAAGCAGGTTATTATAGTTAACTAAATCTAAAACCATAAAAAAAACATTTTCCTTACTTGAACTGAAATAAAGGTTAACTGGAATAACTATTTTCTAGTAACATTTCTCATTTTCTTCAGTTTAACAATGTAAAAAAACAAAAAACAAAAACAAAAATTTAACTCAAAATATAAAAATCTCCTTATTTTGAACATAAATTCAGCATAACACTGCTTTGAGGGACATTTATATCCCATCTTCACTTCAGAACAGCTCTTTTCTCCTGTTTATGTGGAAGTTTTGTTCTGTTAGACTCTCAGTAGAGACATGATAGCCTTCTGAACGCTTCTTCTGTAACAAGAGGGAGACATAAACACATTCGCCACACTCTCTCAGGTCGTTTCATTCCCAAACACAAACTATTAAATAAACATTAAATGTCAGGCATTATCTGAGAGGAGCTTAAAGATAAAAGTTCACTCTGCAAACACCATCCATTTTTAATTGGCTTTTAATTAGACCCATATTTCAGTGGCGCTTTACTGCTTAAAAACAAAAGAAGAATAGAAAGTTTACAGATATACGAGCTCACCCTGATCTCTAATCGCATTTTATGGGAATAAAGACAAACTCTCAGTTGATCCGATCGTCACAGGTGTTTTTGCATCTGATATCAGCGTGGGTTACTGCAAACTGACTGTAAATTAATCTGGACCACTTACCTTTTTTGTTTTAAATGCTACTTTTCTACTCTAACTTGAAATTACAGAAAAAAAAAAAAAAAGAAAAAAAAAAAAATATATATATATATATATATATAACTATATATTTCTGTAATTTCAAGAATATATATAGTAAAAATATTATATATATATGTAAAAAAATAATATATATATATACACTGTATATATATACATATATTCTTGAAATGACAGAATATACTGTATGCAATTCAAATACATACATCTTAAATCTTAATATTCTTCTAAATGTTTAATATTAGAGTGTATAGTGGTCAAACTCAGCCATCTTGTCATGATGTTCCTGTAAATATGACTTGTTTCATAAACTCGTCTTTCTTATAACACTATTTTCTATGTATTGTGCCGCTACACTGCTTCTGTCTTCCTTTTCTTTTCTTTATGGTGAGATTTTCATTTCTTGCTGTCATCGTGACTCGCTCTCCGCGTCGGCTGACATCTGTTTACTTCCAGGACATGCAGCGGAGCGCAGGATCAAACTGTTTATTTACAGAGGGCGGAGGGGACTGAAATATTACACTAAACAAAGCATGATTTATAGATTCATTATTTTTATGACTCATTTAGATGTAAAATGCATTGATTAAATTATATTCAGTTGTAGGCCCCAGAATCATTCCCACCCTTCATCCCTTCAGCTGCGACCTTGAGACTTCAGTGAGGTCCGAGCATTCATCACAATCGACACCAGCGCATGTTGATATCAGGCATACAGCCAAGATTCAATCAGATGATTAGGTTGTTTTTAAAGGAATAATTTTTAAATATTTTTCCAAACCTCTTGTTTCCACCACGGAATAAAACAATTTAAAAGATAATTGCGACTTTTTATCTCACAATTCTGACTCTTTTTCTCGCAATTATGACTTTTTTTCCTCACATTTCAGACTTTTTTCTCATATTTCAGACTGTTTTTTTATCTTATTTGTGACTTTTTTTTATCGTAATTCAGACTTTTTTCTCACAATTCTGACTTTTCTATTGTAATTCTGACTTTTTTCCTCACAATTCTGACTTTTTTATCGTAATTCAGACCTTTTTATTGCAATTCTGACTTTTTTCTCACAATTCTGACTTTTTTATCGCAATTTCGTGTTTAAATCTCGCAATTCAGACTTTTTTTTATCGCAACTGACTTTTTTATTGCAATTCTGACTTTTTTCTCACAATTGGGACTGTTTTATCACAATTTCGTGTTTATAGCTCGCAATTTTAACTCTTTTCTCGCAATTCTTTTTTTCTCGCAATTCAGACTTTTTTTTCTCACAAGTCAGACTTTTTTTTTCTCCCAATTATGAATTTCGAGAAGTAAATTTGCAATTGCCTTTTTTATTTTTTTATTCAGTGCCGGAAACAAGCATTTTTTGCACTTTTTTTATGCTTAAAAGCTTTCATTGCAATTTCATGGAACCAGTACATTACACAAAGTCTTTTTTATGTTCCATGGAAAACAAAAAAGTCATTCAGGATTGGCAAGATTTAGAGTAAATGATGACAGAATGTGCATTTTTGAGTGAAAAATTTGAGGCATGAGCCAAAAAACAACAACAACAACGTTGCTTGTAAAATCAGAGTTGCTCTATCTGGACACAAAATACTCTTGGACCTCTCTTTCACTTTCCCTGACGTTTTTCCGTCAGTATTTCCAAGAAACAGCCATTAGTATGAGCAAATGCATTCCCAAAGGTATTGCCAAACTCATGCCTGCCTGTATTTCCAATGAAAAATTGAGAAGAGCTTTGCGTCTTGAGCGGCTATCGCTCAAGACAGGGCGAATCCTCCTACTGAGACCACTGCGCCACGCAAGATTACGGTCACCAATCCATCCGAATCACTCACATATGTGCACAGTGCGGCCAGTGCATTTCATCAGAGATATCTCTGACAACAGCCTCGGGGATGGAGAGAAGCGTGTTATCAGCCCTGAGCGCTGCTGTCTGATGTGTGAGGCTATTACGGTTATCTGGGGCTTTCTTCATGCATACAGCTGCTGCATTGAGTATTTATGAAGCCTTCAGTGTTTCAGTTCAGAGACTTTTTGTATTCATCTGAGTGAAATATAACAGTTATAACTTGATCATCGCAGAATACTGAAATATAATGGGATAGTTCACCCAAAAAATGTAGCATTTTTTTAGTCTAAAAACATTTGACTTTCTTTCTTCTGTGGGACACAAAAGGAGATGTTTAGTTGAATGTTCACGCCGCTCCTTTACATGTCACCGTATCGCCGTCAGGAGCTGTCAATCAAACTTCATACGAATATCAGAAAAGTTGAACAAATCAAAAGCGAATGTAAAGTGAACTAATCTAAAAGAGATGTGCATATAAATTAATCTCTAAATTGTTATTTTCTAAATTGTTTAAATTACTGTACAACTGTAATTTACAACAGTAATGTCTTTCTACTACTACTAACATTAATAATAGAGACCCTGAAAGAGGTTAGTTTCATTTTAATGTCATATCACAGTTAAATTGCAGTATATGACAAAATAATTGCAATTACATTTTTTGGCTAAGTTGTGCAGTCCTAAATAAATAAATAAACTGCAGTTTCAAAAACACGCTTTGAAATCGCTGGTGTTTCTGACGTCACAAACTACCTTGTAACCAATCAGATCAACGTGTGATCGTCAACCAGTGGATCTCTGAGCTGAGTGAGTGAGTGGAGGCGGGGCTCATTTGCATATTCATAGAACCGCGAATACTAAATGAGGCAAGGGTGTCGAGTTATATTCAAGATATTTTAAGGCATGAAGCATTTTTTTTCAAGGAAAAAACTTTTGAAAATGTCATTTTGGTGATCAAAGATGAGTTTTAATGGATAAAATGACTTTCATGATTCAAAATGACTTTTTGAATCATTCATGTAATATATTTTTCAGATGTATTCTCCTCTGCACTTGACCTCCAAAACGTTCTCTGTTTGCATTCTGTCCGCACTGACCATCCTCAGCTTTACAAACCGCGTTCAGTCTGAAGCAGTCAAAGTCTTCGTGATGTTACTTCCCTCACAACAGCGGTGATGTGTTGAAAAATGAATGTGGCCTCCACTTGCCCTCTTCTTTTCCATTCACCGCAGATGTGTTTCATGACACATATTCCTGCTAACTCTGGGAACAGGGTTGAGGATGGGAAACAAGAAAGATTGAATATGTTATGAGATCACTCCTGGGTGCATTTGACCCCATTTGAAAGCTTTATTCATGGTTTCAAAAAAAAAAAAAAAAAAAAAAATGACTACAAATGCATGCATTCATCTCATATAATATCCCATCCTTCCAGAGGGCATTTACAGTGAGATGGTTTTACTGTATACCTGAACAAATGAATAAAACTACAGCTAAAGGAAGGAAGGAAGGAAGGAAGGAAGGAAGGAAGGAAGGAAGGAAGGAAGGAAGGAAGGAAAGAAGGATGGAAGGACGGACGGAAGGAAGGAAGGAAGGAAGGAAGGAAGGAAAGAAGGAAGGAAGGAAGGATGGATGGAAGGAAGGAAGGAAGGATGGAAGGAAAGAAGGGAGGGAGGAAAGAAGGAAGGAAGGAAGGATGGATGGAAGGAAGGAAGGAAGGAAGGAAGGATGGAAGGAAAGAAGGGAGGGAGGGAGGGAGGGAGGGAGGAAGGATGGAAGGAAGGAAGGAAGGAAGGATGGAAGGAAGGAAGGAAGGAAAGAAGGGAGGAAAGAAGGAAGGAAGGAAGGGAGGGAGGGAGGGAGGGAGGAAGGAAGGAAGGAAGGAAGGAAGGAAGGATGGATGGATGGATGGATGGATGGAAGGAAGGAAGGAAGGAAGGATGGAAGAGAGGATGGAAGGAAGGAAGGAAGGAAGGAAGGAAGGAAGGAAGGAAGGAAGGATGGAAGGACGGACGGAAGGAAGGAAGGAAGGAAGGAAGGAAGGAAGGATGGATGGATGGAAGAAAGGAAGGAAGGAAGGAAGGAAGGAAGAAAGAAAGAAAGGAAGGAAGGAAGGAAGGAAGGAAGGATGGATGGAAGAAAGGAAGGAAGGAAGGAAGGAAGGAAGGAAGGAAGGAAGGAAGGAAGGAAGGAAGGATGGAAGGAAAGAAGGGAGGGGGGAGGGAGGAAGGAAGGATGGAAGGAAGGAAGGATGGAAGGACGGACGGAAGGAAGGATGGACGGAAGGAAGGAAGGAAGGAAAGAAGGGAGGAAAGAAGGAAGGAAGGGAGGGAGGGAGGAAGGAAGGAAGGAAGGAAGGAAGCAAGGAAGGAAGGAAGGAAGGAAGGAAGGATGGATGGAAGGAAGGAAGGAAGGATGGAAGAGAGGATGGAAGGAAGGAAGGAAGGAAGGAAGGATGGAAGGAAGGAAAGAAGGAAAGAAGGAAGGAAGGAATGAAGAAAGAAAGAAAGAAAGAAAGAAAGAAAGAAAGAAAGAAAGAAAGAAAGAAAGAAAGAAAGAAAGGCTGCTTTGCACTTGTTAGTTATGATCTATGCCAAGGGAGACACATAAAGGATTTGTGATAGTGACTAAATTGGACAGGAAAGATATTGATCAGCCATATTGACTCATTTTGATATACACATAAAGTGTGAGCCTCGGATGTTAGATGAGATACTGAATCTTGTTTATCTGTTTTTACAGTCAGCGAGGCCTCACAACTGCTTTACAAATTACAAACCATCCAATAAACGAATGTAAGCAGCTGACAGAATAATCTGTGCGCTATGGAATCTATATGCACAAGTCTAGTAAGTGTTTATTGCTTAAATCAATAGTTTAAATGACTGGTGAATGATCTGTCTGTACTAGGTTGTGCAGAGGATGCCTCACATCGATGTGTTAATGCATTTCTTTCTCATCTACTATATTCTCTGCATTTCCTATCAATGCCACTTTTCAGTGTCAGTATAAGAAGTGTGACATTTAAGTGTGACATTAAAATGTATTATTACTGCATAGGCTCAATGCGAAACAAAATGATTGACATGACATAGATTGCATATAGGAACGTTTTAATTTAACATAGTCTTTTTAGTTTTACGTAATAAATTGAATGTACATGCTTTAATGACCACTTGGCTCGACGGCGCATGCGCATAGTGTACAGTTCACTTTTCCAGTAGTAGTACATTACAGTAGAAGGTATGTTTGTGTAATTTACGAAAATTGTGTTACCAGTGGCTGGATTAAGATTTGTATATATTATTTGCAATTATCTTAAGTTAGGCACAAAAAAAAAAAAAAAAAACAGTAAGCCCCTTGTGAACTGGGATATGAACCCCAGTGAAATATTTAATAGTTTACACACTGAGATTGTTTGAGTTGTGCGCGCATCAAAACGACTCCTCCCTCAGACACACACACACACACAGACGCGGTCGCGCGCACACACGCACATAGCCAGTGAACTCCGCGCGCGTCTCTCTCGGTGTGCTCGTCAGTCTCGCGCTCAGCGCGTGTGGAGAAACAGCATTGCTGGACCTGAAGGAGTGATGTGATTTAGTTCCGCTCTTCTTTAGGAGGAAACGACACTTCGAGAGGAGACACGACAGTGAGAGAACCAAACCGAACCGAGTGCTAGACCAGAACAGTTCCCGTGTGCGCGAGAGAGACGCGCGCCGGACGCGGAGCGATGGATTCCTCAGCTCGACGCACGCGAGGAAACACAGGTGCGTTTCTCTCTCACCTGCAGAACATTCATTAAACACTGACGTGTGTGGGATTTATGGATCATGCTTTACTACGCGAAATAATTGCTTTAAATATTTTATATAGAACGATGGGTTTTAAAAGTACTGTACCTTGGTACAGTGATGGCATCGCAATATGTGGTTCTTAGTTATACATTAAGGTACTGAATGATGTACCATGGTATTTGCATGGTACTTCAATTTACGTAAAGAAATTAGAACCATGCTACAATATCCAAAAACACTGTTAAATTGCTTTCTTGCCGAGGTCATGATTGTTTTGTATTAATACTTATTTGCAATGTAGCAGTATCATGGCACTTTGATATGATTACCATATTCATTTACCCTTGTTTTTGCATGGTACTCTAATATACGCAAGGAAATACCATGGTACTACCATTAGAACCATGGTACAGTATCCAGAAACACTGTTAAATTGCTTTCTTGCTGAGGTCGTTATTGTGTTGTAGTAATACTTATTAGTAGAGTGGTAGTATATGGTGCAGTGATGGTAAAAATAACATGGTACTGAATGATTACCGTATTTATGTACCATGGTATTTTAATGGTCCTCCTATTAAGGAAATGTAAGGAAATACCATATCCTATACAAACCATGGTTCAGTATCCGGAAACCATTGCAAATCGATTTCTTGCTGAAGTCATGATTGTTTTCTATTAATATTTTCAAGAGATTAGCGTAGATGTACAGTGATGGTAATACCATGGCACTTTAGGATTAATATATTCATATACTATGGTATTTGCATGGTGATCCAAATGAATACATGCACAAGATATTACCAAAACAGCCATAGTCAATTATTGTTTTCTCATGATTTGTTTATAATCCTCTCAACAAAAAAATAAAAATATTTAGGCATTACCATAGAACAGTAAGATGGTTTTATAATGGTATTTTGATGTGTATATGATGGTATTGGATGATTATCATATTTATGTGCCATGGTACTCCAAAATAATGCAAAAAGCACCATAGTGGAATTATAAAGGGAAGACTGTATTATACAATACTTCACAATATTTGCATTACTTTGCATATTGAATATTTATCATTTCTATCACTTTCATACTGTATGCAATTCAACTAAACATATTAGGCAACAAACATGGACTTCCTTTTATAAATTATGAATTGACATGGATCCATGCATGTAAACACTCAATTTATGCTTTGTCTTGCCTCGAGGCAATTAAGGGATTTCTAATATGCCAGTTCAGCAAATCCGTTAGTGAAGCAAAAGTGCTTCATAAAGTTGAAAGTTTTGTGAGTCATGAGTCATTGAAACCGGTCTGATATTGAGCATTGCGGTTTCAAGTGCATGCACTTTCTTTGCTTAATTCTCCTCATTAATGCCTCGGGAATTCATCAGAATGTAATTGAAACCTGGATTGTTGTAGCGCTGCTTTGTCTCGGGATGCTATTTAAGGTCTAACAGGAAAACGGGAATGAACAGACACCGTATTCCCATGTCAATCCCTCACCAGCTGTCCACGCTTCTGAGCACATCCAATAGTTTACTCAGACCCATTCATCACACAGGTAGAGGCAATACGCACTACATCAATTCTCATTTGCAGGTGCATTCGGTTTAGCCCTGTCTCATTGTTTAAGTCCACCCCGATTAGATGGGCTGAGATGTGACAGGACCCCTGAAGTTTAACAGTTAGTGGCAAGGGTATTGAAAGAACAGATCGAGCCATTCAATAATCTTCTCTAGGCATCCCAAGACTCCTTTCCTGGCCCGTAACCCGCTGTCATCTCGTATTGAACTGTTTAAGAATGGATGATTTGTTTGGAGTTTGGTTCGGGGCGTTTTGCCACAGGCCAACTGATTCACCTTTAATTAAAAGAATGAGTGGCTGTTTATTTTTGGATTCCCTCTGGCTTGTCTTGGGAAGGCTGGCGGCTCCTACAGTTTTACTGAAGCAGGCTTTCACTTAAAGGATTAGTTCACTTCAGAATTAAAATTCCCTGATAATTTACTCTCCCTCCACGTCATCCGAGATGTTCATGTCTTTCTTTCTTCAGTCGGAAAAGAAATTGAGGTTTTTGAGGAAAACGTTCCAGGATTTTTCTCCATATAGAGACTTCAATGGGGTCCAAATGTGAGTTTCAGTGCAGCTTCAAAGTCTCGACACGATCCAGCCGAGGAATAAGAGTCTTATCTCATCTCATCTTATCTTAGCGTGACGTATAGGAGGAAGAACAGACTCAGTGTTTACAAAGTGAACGTGCAAAGACTAAAGGCCCTTGCACACTGAGTCCGAAATTCGCATCCGAAATTTTCGCACGTTAAAAAATAAACACGACCTCACGTTATGTCAATCACGCTTGCACATTGCCTCCGAAACTTTTGTCCGTCATAAAATAATTCGGATCAGGTTAGAATTTCTGTGTTTTTCACATCCGTAGCATTTTGAATGGTGTTTTGACATTTCAGAGCCACCGAATCACGAATATGAAAAAATGCATGCAAAAATTTCAGACTCAGTGTGCAAGGACATTAAGTCAAACGCCATTTATAAAAAAATACGTAAATAAAAGGTAAAACAACGATGTCGGGCGAGTTTTTCGCCGTACATCAGGTCACCACCGCCTGACCTTTCCAACGTGATTACGTTAATGCGTGAAGTCGCAAGACGAGCATTTGTGGGTAAACGTATATAAATGTTTATTATTGTTCTAAAATGTCCGCTGGTTTGTCTAGATAAGACTCTTATTCCTCGGCTGGATCGTGTCGAGACTTTGAAGCTGCTCTGAAACTCACATTTGGACCCCATTGAAGTCTCTATATGGAGAAACATCCTGGAATGTTTTCCTCAAAAACCTTCATTTCTTTTTCAACTGAAGAAAGAAAAACATGGACATCTTAGATGACGTGGTGGATGAGTAAATTATCAGGAAATTTGAATTCTGAAGTGAACTAATCCATTAAGTGCAGTAGTGCAACCTATGTCTCATTCTGTTTGAAGTACAGTAAATGTAACTGTGCCACATATGATTCATTTTTAATGGCAGTGAAAGCATTGGATTTGATCTGTCTCCAGGGGAATGGTTAAAATAAGCCCGTGTCCCAGCGGTACGCACGAGTGCTGAGATGTCCACGAGTCGTCTAAATGCTGAACGCACGCTGTTGTGAATGCAGTAATGCTTCAGATGTCACAGAGAAACCAAACGTGGATGCACTTCAGAGTCGTGGACAGCTGCTGATCCCACTGAACGAGACTATTGAGAGAACATAAACACTGTTTTTAGCTAAAGGCAGGGGTTGAGGTTTACTCCAATGGTTATATCGGCTATAAAGTTACATCACTTGCGGTAGATTAAAATTTGGCCAGATTATTATGAATTTCTGAACACAGGGCCAAGACTGTAGTTGTGCGGGCCAAGCGAATGTTCAAGGAAAGAGAAAACTTTACTCATTATTTTCATACTTCACCGAGTGCTGTAAATGCTTCACAGTTTTGGAGACAACCAAATGATTTCTCTCATGCTTTGTTTAGTTGCCGTCATTCCAGAGAGAAAGCCAGAGTTGACATGAATCGCATTGGAACGCAAGCATTTCCTTTTATTAGATTAAAAGTTTAGAGATTAGAAGAGCTAATTACCTAATTACAGAAAGAAATTTGCTGTGTTTAAAAGAACATGCTGTGCTAAATTGAAAACTGCATCAAATGTATTTTTCTGTTAGACATGATTAGGAAAGCAAAATTGCATTAATAATACCAGACCGAACATGAAGATGTTGATAAGAGCAAGTAAAGATCTTAGTGAATCATGTTCACGCTCGCTTGGATTCATTCGAACGGAAGCATTTTTAGTTATTTGTTTTATTCCTCCATAATCGTCCTTTCATTTTCTCTTGCATTGAGTTAGAGACGACTCAAGAGCGATATTAATATTTGATGAGATTGTGTTAGTTGAATTAAAAGAGGAAAATTGCTAGCTGAGGGACTGGCACATTGTTAAGCATGTAAATGTATTCTGCTCTTTTTTGGGAGAGAAAATGTAGACGTCTTTCCCCTCAGGAGGTCCGTCGTGGTAACATGCTCGACTTTAATGTGTGCCAGATTCAATCTGCAGGCCTTAATGTCTGCTGATAATTAATATTCTCCTGCTGGAGTTGGGACGCACAGACGTACAGTTGTTCCAGGAGCAGATTGAGTTTGCGCTCCAGATGTCTTGGTGGTTTTTGGGAGAAATCTTGCCAGACAATTTGTATTAAATCTGCTGTTTTAGCTCGAGTCTGTTCTCGGGTGAATCGCACTATAAAATGTCCTGGTCGTGTTTCACCCCAAAATCAAAAGAAGAGTGAGCATGAATGGGTTACACTTCACAACAAGGTTCCATTAGTTTACATTAGTTAATGCATTAACTAACAATTAGCAATACTTTTTTTTTTTTTTTTTTACAGTATTTATTAATCTTTGTTAATGTTAGTTAATAAAAATTCAACTGTTCATTGTTAGTTCATGTCCACTCATGTCCATTAAATAATATTGGTAACACTTCACAATAAGGTTAACATGTATTAACTAACATGAACTAACAATGAGCAATACATTTGTTACTATATTAGTTAATCTTTGTTAATGTTAGTTAATAAAAATACAGCTGTTCTTCATGTTAGTTCACAGTGCATTAACTAATGTTAACAAATATAACCTTTGATTTTAATAATGTATTAGCAAATGTTGAAATATTAATTAATCAATTAAGATTAATAAATGCTGTAGAAGTATTGTTCATTCTTAGCTCATGTTAACTAATGTTAACTAATGAACCTTAGATACAACTTTTGATTTTAATAATGCATCAGCAAATTTTGAAATTAGCAATACTAAGTACTTTTCACTGTTAGTTCATGCTAATGTAGTTACTAATATAAAAAAATGGAGCATTATTTTAAAGTGTTATTCAGTGCATTTTTATTTGAAATAATAAATCATTATTTTGCTTGCATTACATGGATGAGAATATTTTTCCAAGAAGAATTAGTGCTTTATTGGCATGCAAGTCGCAAAAAAAAAAAAAAATCTGTTCCTAAAATAGGCTTCATTTTCTTTGTGCATAATACAATATCTTATTTTTTCTTTCGATTCAGGGGGTGAAATATGATCTAGATGTGTTTGTGACAGGTTTCGTGAGATTCGCCTCATTTCGCTCATTTTGCATTGCAATGAGAGGGACTACACCCTAAATGAATAATACATCAAAATATTTTAGTGCTACAAGAATGAGATGTTCCTGCACCTGGCAGGCTTCTTCAGAGACGGGCGAGAGCATGGTAATATGCCATGACTAGAGGAGTCATTTGTCATGGGTGTGTGAGCTCTTGCTGCTGGCGCTGTGTAACTCATGCGACGCCCTCGGGCCAGACACGTCAGGGCTCTCAGCTGAGTTTTGTTCTGCGACTTATTGAACTCTCTTTTATATGGTTAATGCTGAACTGGGCAAATACAGATTAGCCCCTGAGGGATGCTCTTTGCTTTTCCTCTCAGATCTAACAGTGCTTAAAGGCAGCCTTTGTGTGAGCCCAATTCTCTGACTTATGGACCCTTTCAACATCCAAAAGAAGCTAAGCACACAGTTTCGGCCGCAGATGGCGTTGCGTTTTGTGCACCTTGCTGTTTTATAAACAACAAATGCTGCAACAACTGTCGGGCATTGGCTAATCAATCATGGCATACCCAGCAACTAGGGATGCTAACGATTAATTGTCGATAATTTAATTGATTTTTAATTTTTTTATGTTGTTTATGTGTCTATGTGGTGTTTTAATATGCTTTAAGTCAACCCATGTGTAAATTCATAAGTCGACAGCATTGCTGAGTATTTCCTCCTTAAAACTGCAGTGAACCAAAGACAGTCTCAAAAACACGCTTTGAAATCACTGGTGTTTCTGACGTCACAAACTACCTTGTAACCAATCAGATCAACGTGTGATCGTCAACCAGTGGATCTCTGAGCTGAGTGAGTGAGTGGAGGCGGGGCTCATTTGCATATTCATAGAACCGCGCATACTAAATGAGGCAAGGGTGTCGAGTTACATTCAAGATATTTTAAGGCATTAAGACACATTTTTTCAAGGAAAAAACATTTAAATATGTCATTTTGGTGATCAAAGATGAGTTTTAAGAGATACAATTATTGACTACAGGGGAACTTTAAAATGTCTTCCAGCCATGGAATGGATTAGGTAGGCAAGCCGTTTAGTGTCCAAAAAACCCTTTAAACAATAAACTAGTGATTTTACTGAACATATATAGATGTTATATAAATATATATTTATATATATAGCTCCTGGTTGATGAGTGACAGTTTCAGCTGAGGCTCCTATTCTACAGCACACGGTAAATCAAGACCTGTCAATGTGAGCAATCGAACCAATCCAAGCGCGCTCCAGCTGTAAAACAGTGTCTGATTGGTCTCTACACATCATCCCTACCCCCTATATATTGTTAGAAGCGCTATATAAATGAAGAGGACTTGACTTGACTTGACTACACCCAAGATCCAGTTTCCATTTGTTAAACTTTCAAATGATGTTGGAAAACACTGCGAGATGATTGCGATGCGATTGGATCCTGGAAGTCCTATTGCTTTAGCAAAGCAGCATGTCACTAGCCGCGTTTCCATTACCCTTCAAATTGCGCAAATTGAAATTGCGAATTGAAAACACTCCCATTTATCGCAAAAAAGTTTTTACACTCGCATGAGGGGGTTTTTCAGGCAATTCGAAAAATATTTCGCAAAACTGCAATGGAAACAGTGTTTGCGCATTTACAGGTCACCTTACGTAGATGACGTGGTGTGTTTGGACAGAATACGAGACAGAGTTCTTTATTAAACTCATAAAAGACTAAAGAATTACAGGAATACTGGATTCTAAACCTCAAAGAAATGCCACAATCAAGACCTTGGAGCAGAAATGAGTGAGAAACACCCAGAAACACCTCATATGTGCCGCTGCCAGTATAAGGGTCTTTCCTTGCCATTAATGCTTGGATAACACACACATACGTCTCCTTCCATTAATAATAATGGCCAGTGCAGTGGCTGGGATATACATACGTCCGTCGCCATGATTTTTGGAATGATCCTCGCGAGAGAAACAAATGAAGTTTTAGTCGCATAACATTGGTTAATGGAAACACATCATTTCACAATCGTTTTTTGTCGATATTTAGAAACAATCGCGAAAGTTTTGTGCAAATCTGTAATGGAAACGTGCCTACTGTTGCAGTTCAAGCCAAGCGAAGCAGAGCGCGGGTGAACGAGTAATCCCCTCCTCTTTACTACGTTACAGAATGAAATAAACATATATGTTAAATGTCTCCTTGTGATCCACACATCGTCTTATGTTGCGCTTGGGCTTGTCCGAGACCACCTGTCCTAAATAAAGATATGTGATCTACTATGGATTACTAATGTTTCACAAAGTTAAAAAGCAACACATAGTGCAAAAGCATCATGTGTAGACTATTTACATGTGTGCCGGCTCTTACAAATACTTGGTATAGTTTGGTCTCTTAACTGAAACAAATATGCTTGTTGTATTCTGATAGATAAGACATCTTTATCGATATATGACACAAGTCCATACTATGATTTTACGGATCATATTTAAATTTTTCATGTGCATATTTTTATTTTTCCACACTATGAAAATAGAGCACTTCTAATATGTCAGTGATTTTAAAAGCACTTGTTAAGTGATGATCATAATCACTGTAAAGCCAAGCTTTTAGGCTTTAAAACGACACCTACTTTGTGTTGGTTAAGCAAGTTATTGTTAAGTAACTTAGTAGTGCCCCCCAATTTGGATTTAAGAGGTTAACGGTTAACGATTAATCAGTTAATTGATGGTTAATTTAAACAACGATCAATGGAAATGTATGTAAATTGACATCGCTACCAACACCAGTGCTTTGGGACTAAGTTTTACCATTGTAACACACAAACATTGACATGTATTAATAATTACCATGAACTGCATATGGCCAATAATATGCACGATTATTAACATTTTAGTTTCTTATATCTCTTCATTTCTGATGTTTTCATGCTCTCAGCAGCCAGTAATTCTCTGCTGGGAACTGAAAGTTGCTGAACACTTGCATCTGCTCGTGAAAATGTTCGTGCTTTTGCATGTTAAACAGTTTTCCTCCACAGCCCACATATTAACTTAGCCATACATGTCTTTAAAAGTTTGGCCTAGATTCGGCTCATTTGGTGCCCGCTGAGACTCCTCGTGAACTCTTTCTGTTAAATTGCTTCAGATGTAGATGGATGGGATCAGTCGGAGCAGATTCCTGATTAGCCCTGTAGGGAAAATGGAAGGATTAGCTACAGCACTATGCTTCGCCTCAGTCCATCTCACAAGCCTCCCAAACCTAACAACATCATTGTCTTTAATAGCTGCAAGACATATCCGCGTACTACTAGCTAATTCTCACAGGATGTCATTTATTAGTCAAGTAGGCATTAGCATTTTGGAGCTGGATCACAAGTTATCCAGCATCTTTAGCTCTGCGAGGGTGTGCGTGGGGACCCGGTGAAGTTATAGCTGCCAACGGGTCGTCCATTCCAACTCTCGTTCATATATAATAGATAACGTGCTGTAAGTTACGGCATGGAGCATAACTAGGCTAATACATAGATTTGCATATTTTAGCCTAACTGAATTATTCATGAGAGTACTGAGGCCTTTTCTTTACCACCTTCACCTTAAGTACAGTTTTTAAAAAATACCAAAAGTGAATTATTTTGATGCTGTCTTGTGCTAAAATGAAAATTTTGTGAGTGTGAGATTATATTGAATGTGGTAAAAGCAAAAACAAGAAGACAAAATCGCATCTGTCTTGTGCATTTTTCCCACTGTCACAACTTTTATTAGCTGGTCATTTTGCAATGAATTGGTCAAAAAGGGCCTGTCAAACTTCAGAAGTACACTATTAAACAGTGGTCCATATATATTCCAGTCTTCTGAAGCTGTTCAGTATCTTTGTCAATGGAACAGACCCAATGTTAAGCAGGGCTGCCAACTCTCACGCATTGAGCGTGTTAATTGAATAGAAAAAGTAGCTAGAGAGGAGATTTTGCTGAGCACTATATTACATATTTATTATATTTTTACTTATGTCATTAAATTATTGTTATTATAACAAAAACTGCATTATATTTAATTTAATTTGTTATTTTTAACCTTTAATAATACCATCAGATTGGGCCCTCAATGTTTACAGCATTAGGTGAGATTTTTTTTTTTTAATAAAATTTAAAATAAACATGTATCCAAATTAGTCAATATTGAATCAAAATCGGAATCAAATCACAAGAATGGAATTGAAATCTTGAATTTTTTGTCAAGCAATAATAAAAACTGTATCCTACCAGTCATTGTACAATGTAAACATTGTAACGTTGTCACTAAACTTCATAAAATTCTATTTAGTTACCAAATGTTTTGACAATCACAATTACACTTTTTGTGATGCAATATTTTTGTTTTTACATACCCAACCCCCCCCCCCCCCCCCCCCCCCCCCGCCCAAAAAAAATCTCACTCCAAGCTAAACTCAAAAGTTGGCAGCCCTGGTTAAGTCGTTACTCAATGAAAATCTACTGTATAATGTACATATTCAAAGGTTACACTTTATTTCGACGGTGCACTTTAGACATTCTACTCACTATAATGCGGACACTAATACGTTAATTTGAAAACGTATATTTTTCTCTCTGTTTTGGCCTTCCGTCGACACTGAGACGGTGTTTTTATTAATGAAACCGAAGCTTTTTTGAAAACGCACTCCAAAGTGGATACATTTGAAAACGGCATTTTCACGTTGTAGTGTGGACTGTGAAACTGGTGGTGTTTAAAAACAATGACGTAAATTTAGTCATGTGACGCATATTGTACCAATAGATATTCATGTTTATACCAGTATTGTGCCTGTTATGTGCTATTCACTTTCACACTGCTGCTAAAAATATTCTACATTGCACACTCTTCATATCACAGTCCTGCAAAGATGACAGAATTTACTCACATTTGCTGTCCTGCGGCAATACATGAGAGCAGTTTTAGCGTTTTAGACCAAACATATGGTGACTGCGTGCGACCTGGACCGCATCAGTGAATGCTGAGATATTTTTATTTATTAAATAAAAATGATCCTGTCAGAAGAAATACGCGATAACTTTTTCAGGCGTTCAGAGTTTTCAGGCGTTTTTCAAAAGTTTCTCATCCACACTGAAACGCCCGAAAACACTAGTGTGGACGGAGAGGGTTCATAAACGAAAACGCCGTTTTCAAATGTATCCGGATTAATGTAGACGTAGCCTAAGTAACTTTGCAACTACATGTCAACTAACTCTCATTAGACGAGTATTAGTAGCCTTTCAGCAGACCGTTAGGTTAGGGGTTTGGGTTAGCAGAATAAGTTGACATGCACTTGCAAAGATACTTATAGTCAGTAGAATGTGTTGGGGAGAAGCAAAATAAAGTGTTAGCAGATATACAGTCTTTGCAAAGTTACTTATAGTCAGTAGAATGTCTAAGTGGAGTATTGAAATAAAGTGTTACCCGTATCTAGGGCTTGACATTAATTTTCTTTTGCTCAACAGTCACTCTGGCTAGTGGTTTTCCAAAGTTACAAGCCACAATTTTGACATCGATACGATGGGGGAAAACTGCCTTATAGATATTTTTAATATCATCTCATAATTTGACTTTTTAACCTTTAAGACCTGACACATGGATCCATTATACCGTTACATGCATATTATTTCTCAACTGTTTATGTTCACTTGAAACAGAACTTACTGTGTTTACATCAATACTCACCAAAACCAGCATTTGACATTATTTTTTGCAGTATTTTACGCATTAGCAGTGAAAAGAGAGGCGGCTTCACGTGTGCGCTCTTTGGGTGTGAGCACAAAATCTGCGTGAATGAGTAAAATTATGCGCAATACTTGCAAATCCCACCCCGAAATTCAAGCCCTGTGACAGTAACAATGTTCATCCGGAGTAAATGAAACGAGTGAGTGAGTGAGCGGAGGCGGGTTTGTGTGTAACTCGCTGTCGGAGAGATGAGAGAGCGCTGGTATTGTGTATCTATTCTGCGGAAAATGAGAATTGAAAGCGTTTCAGATATTTCAGTATCGGTATGCATCGAAAATGTTTTGACAACAATACATTAATTATTTTCAGATGCCTTTTTTAAAGACTACAATTGAAAAATGTATGTATATCTATCTATCTATATATATATTTATATATATATATATACAGTATATATGAAGAGTTCAGATGCAAAAGCCTCTAAGTGCCATCTGAAATTTCTTTTCTAGAATGATCATTTTTATAAAGCTTGTATATTTTAGTTCAGTAATTTCACTTAAATGACAATTCATAGGCAATTTTCATTGCCATTTAAGTGAAATTACTGAACTAAAATATACAAGCTTTATAAAAATGATCATTGTAGAAGAAAATTTCTGATGGCACTTAGAGGCTTTTGCATCTGAACTCTTCACATATATATATATATATATATATATATATTTGATTACTGTATGTATTGATTATACTGTATGTAAACATGAATATGATCCGAGAGCAAAAATATCAATGAATAATGGCTCAAACTTTGGTGTGCTGTTTATGCAAAGCTATTTTTGGAGCTTCCGGTTGTTGCATGTTAAAGAGCAGCGTGAACATTCTGCTCAACATCTCCTTCAGAAGAAATCAAGTCATACGGGTTTAGAATGACACAAGGGCGAGTAAATGATGTCACAATGTTTATTTTGGGGTGAACTATCCCTTTTAAAGAACCAGAACTGAAATCGGAACCAGAATAATGATTCCCGTCGCCAGTCTTACGATGGCTGTGCAGTGCATCTGGATAAGTGTATTGATTGTGTTTCCTCGCATAAACTCGCACAGCATCCGATGATCTCACATGAGCCGCGCTGATGGGACAGACTCATTAATGGTATATGTATTCCGATGGGGCTTCCTGGATGTGAGCCTCGGGATGACGGCTTTGTGCTTTCTTCTGTTCAATTTGCTGTCATTTTCAAATAATTGGACGAAAGCGCGTTTGGAGTGCAGTTTGAGAGGGAGTTGTTGAGTATGAGGCTTTTGACACCTAATTTAAAATATTTTTTCATCACGAATTCTGCGGCAGATGCATTATGGGGGGAATTTATCATTCCACTTGATGAGCGAAAAGACTTTTATTCTTCGGATCAGAGAGAAAGCCTCCTTTACCGCATGTGGGGTTGTTCTTTATCTCTTTATTCCACATGTTGTTATTCAGCTACACAATTAAACAATAGATGTGTGTTTAATGGCTCCGTTTCTCAAATACCTGCGAGAAGCAGGAGCCAAAATATTGTTCTAGTGTTGCAGTGTTTAGTACTGTGTTGTGTGAAATGAAATTACCCAGAGATTAAAGCTCATAGAAACAGCAGTCATTTGATTTTGCGGCTTACTTTATTATGCTGCACGTCTTGGATTTTCCATTCTGTGTTACTGGATTCATTATTTATTATTTTTTGTTTTCAGGCTTTCATAAAAGGCTTTTTCATGGAACAGTGGAGAAGGTAAAGCTGGAAGACTCCAGCGAAACTGCCTCAGTAGCAGAGAGAAAACCTTTAAAGTACTCAAGTAAACACTAATAAGGCTGTGCTTGAGCAGCGGCACGAGGGTCAAATTATTATTAGTGGTGCTTATGCTTAGGGTTAGAGATTTAAAGAAACCCTTCAGTATTACATTTTTGTAACGTGCAATTCAATCTTGTACTGCTCCGTTTGTACTGCAGACATCAGTGTCAACGTTCAAATATTCAACTTTTAAAGATTCTGTTCTAGTTTGCTGTGCTGTTTTTAAAGGGGTGGTATAATGCACTTTTCACAGAATGTAAAATAATGTCCCCAGAGTGTGTGTGTGTGTGTGTGTGTGTGTGTGTGTGTGTGTGTGTGTGTGTGTGTGTGTGTGTGTGTGTGTGTGTGAAGTTTTAGCTAAAAAACACCACAGATATTTTTATATAGCATGTTAAAATTGTCACTTTTTGAGGGTGAGCAAAAACGCACCGTTTTGTGTCTGTTCCTTTAAATGCAAATGAGCCGCTGCTCCCGGCACAGTGGGCGGAGCTTCAAGAGCTTGTGTTCTTTTACCTCACACACACATGCACTGAAAATTTTCAAAAACTTTTAGCCTTTTATGTTCAAACCGGAGTCAGACAATGATGGAGAGACTCAAGAAGAAGAGACAACATGTAGAAGCAACAGGACATTTCTGAACGGTTAGTTGATGAATTTATGAAGCTGATGTATAGTTATCTTCTAGTCATTGATTAGCATATTCTGTCTTGATAATCTATAAATCGTGTTCGGGGGCGGGGTTTATGTAAATTCTAGGGTTGGTGATGTCACTAACCCAGGAGGAATGTGGTGTAGTCTCTACCAGCCGTGTGTTGTAGTCCTTAAAAAGCGATTTCTTTAAAAGCAAATATCTCCCTTTGCTCTGAACTTTGAGCGTCGTAACTTTGCAGATGTTGTTTATGCTCAAACAGCAACATTACACACTAACTAAAGTTAAAAAAGTCAAATCATAATCAAGCACCCCTTTAATACAAGAACATATGATATGTGAACACCCTCAATAACTGTATCTGATTGGCTCAGACAAACTCTAAACCAGCTTACACAGAGCTTCCTAAATAATATTAACCCTCTGGGGTCTGGGCTGTTTTTGGGGCCCTTGAGATGTTCTGACATGCCCTGACATTTGTGCTTTTTTCAGTTGCTTATAAACATATTAATGGCAAAGGTGTAAATTCACTCTATAAAGCACAAACAGGACTACCATAATATGTGAGCCACGTGTATGTACATGTTTTCATTTTTGAGAGAATACTGTTTATGCATGGTTATTGAAAAAAATAAAAAATAAAAATTCTGAAATAAGGCCACAAAACACATAGTAAATATGTGTCAATAAGACTTTTGACTAATGGGTGTCCTCGCCTAGAGTTTTTTCTTCAAAATTATGTGAAAATAGTCTTGCTTTATCGTTCACATAAAACCATACATTGATTTAAATTGATGTAAAACAGCTTTTGCTTGGAAAGCCAATATGCGAGGGGGAGGAGTAGTTTACACCTTAGAATACAATGTCCCACCCACTCTGCATAATTATCCATTCATTCAGGTGTGACACTGACTGAGCCACAATGCAAGGACAAAAGATATATTTAGAAGAAGTCTTATATTGACCATTTAAGATTTTGCTTACATCTATCTTGTAAATATGTTTTGCTATTTTATTAAAAAGGTTACAATTACAACAATAATTACAATTTCAACAATATTTCAAGTGTACTCTTTCTTTGTAAAAAAAATGATTATAGGCCTACATTTTATCTATGTATTCATATTTCAGTCGATTTTTACTCATCTCAGTAGCAATACAGTTTGCTAAAACATCATCATTCATTCACACACGCGATTTAAATTTAACTTCTGGCAAAGATGAAGTTGACGATAGGCTATTGACTCGCGATCTTCGCAGTAGGCTAGTGTTTTGGATGGTTTTGTTTAGAACCAGCTTTCTGTAAATAAATTTCACATTTTTTAGACGTGAGGCGAGTACGGTCTGGTTCATGATGATCTCCAGTTCAAGCACCTTATGTTGTGATTGCTAGCCTATATTTACTTTAAATCCAGGAAATTTGTTAATGAAAAAATTATTAAAATTAAGATACAATTGATACAAAACGAAATTCGTTTTAAAGAAAGGATTTGTACTTTCTGTTTTGAGGTCTCTGTGAAAGTTTGAAAGTCTTTTAGTGCTTTTTTTAGAGCACTCGCGTCCATAATGGAGAACTGTCACGTAATATTGTTTTTTCCTCATAAATGCGAACACGAAAAATAAAAGACAAAAGACTTTTAAATAAAACTTACTCCGAAATTGTGTTCTCGGCGGAATTCGCTCTTCAAAATGCTGCCGTTCGTCCTCTGAGGAAAAGGTGCATTCTTCCTCGCTGTCCAGAATCATCTTTCGCATTTATCGGGGGGCGTATGCGATGCATACTAGATCACGTAAACTATTTACATGTGAATCGCGCCGGGGGCGAGGCGGCTGCAGCTCATTTAGAGATAATGAAGGGAGAAGGAAAAACGGTACCTCTCCTTGCTTTCAAAGGGATTACATGAGTTGAAAACATTTGTTTTTTATATAAATTACTTCATTTAAAAGAAGAGATTTCAAGCTTCATAAAGACATTTCTCACGTGCCTGTGTGAGAAGTATTCGCTGAGTTATGATTCATTTTCGGACGCGTTTCAGAATGGACTACACGGACAGAGAGAAGGCAGAACTCGCTTCGTGTTTATTTTTCTTTATTTGGCGAAAAGCACAACACTTTGTTTTTATTGTGAGTATACACAAAAATAATACACATTTAACAGAATCGATTGATGTATGAAACTCCTATGGAAAATCAAATTCAACAGAGTATTTATGAGTTTCTTTTACATTGATAAAAAAAAAGCGAGCTGGTATCGCCGGCGATACCGCCGACCTCAGGGGGTTAAATGATTATTTGACTAGTTTTTCAAGCAAACATCTATTTGAATTCCCCGTTATTCTTTATATAGCCCTCAGTAGCTAATAGGGCAGTTCTCTCAAAGTTATGAACAAACGTTCCTCCAGTAACGTTCGTTTAAAGTTATCTGGTCTTTAATTATGTTCTCAAAACAGTGGCACATTGCCTGAAGTATTTTAATTAGACGTTCATCCTATTTTTTTTTATTTTTTTTTAAATGTAACTATTTGTTTTGAATGTTCAGAGAACTTTTTAGAAATAACCTTTTAATACCTTAATGGGAACGTTAAAACATATTTGTGTTAGCTGGGTCATAGTTATTTGTTGTTTTGGCCTTTTATTAAAACTTGCTGCATCTTTTGTGATTTATGATTTTTAATTACTTACTCCAACTTAGACTGGCATAGGCATAACAGTGAGCCATGACCCCTTGACAAATGAAAGTTTCTGAACTTTAAAAGTTTACTTTACTCTTGATTTTGACATGTTTTTCAAGTATGCCCTGATTCTGCCTCTGTCCCCTGGAGTGGAATATATTAGGGTTTAATTTAGATTTAAATTTATTTCATTGAAATGAGACACTGTGCAAAGATCTTATTTTTTTGTCCTTAGAGATTTTAAGATAATGAAGGAGGTTGCTTGTCTGGCGCTTTGACAGCGTGATGTGTAAAGGACACAAAAATATGATAGATATGAAATACCAACTGATGAAGGCCTCTGATAAAGGAGCCTCAAGCCTTTTATAAGCATTGCCCTTATGAAACAAGCGTCAGACACGCTGCAAATATCACAGGGTGGCGAAAGCATAAAACGCATACTAATGCATATATCTGAATGGTCAACCTTTCAGGAGTCAGAGTGCATGTTTTTAGAAATTATTTTCTGCTTCATTTGCAGTCACGAATAGTGCGTCTAATGGTGATTCAGAGTCAACAACAGGTAAATCATCCACGTTGGTCAGATTAAGCCATTAGCTCACCGGCTGGAATGTTTAAATGTAGAGAAATGACTCATTTAATGTCTGATTACCAAATAATAGAGTGCCATAAACAATGGCCGACGCTCTGCACCACATGCTAATTCACCTCGCGTTCCCGAGATAACTGCCTCTATCTTCACGGATAGGCTCTTAACGCATGCAAACGTGAACAGTTTTTTATTAAAGCGTGCACAATACAGTGAAACAGTCTGTTTTGTTATTAAAAGACACTTTGCTCTCGAGATGCGTCTTCATTATACTCAAGCACGCTTCGTGCCGATAACGCTGCCTCATTTGCTCACAAACCCCTCAATTTTTCCCGCACACGATAATGCAGAATCTTTCTTGCAGCCACTTGGATGACAAGAGCATGCCGTCTTCCATGTGCTTGCTGGATTGCAAAGGTTAATCATTAATTTGAGGCTTATTATGGCAAAATAGTAGCAAGACTGCTCGAACAGAATTGGAGTTGCCGGTAGATGGAACAGATATAATCGACCGGGCTGAGAACACGCAGTCCAGTGTAAATTGAAGTCCCTGTTGCATGATGATTAGAAGGTGTTTGATGGCTTAAACACATCTCTGTTGGATCATTGAAAATACACAGAGCAATCACGAGTCACTGGGCCGTATTGATCGCGTTTTGCTCCGACAGGAGGACTCTAGTGAATTCTGTAGTAGCTTGGCAGAGAGAGAGAGAGAGAGAGAGTGCACGGTGGGACTGAATTTTAGATTCTTGAAGATGGTACCACTATTACTAATGCGATTATTCCGGTTTAGTTTAATGTACTGCATAAATGTTATCTTGTTCTTACATTGTGTTATTTACTATTTTCTGGTGCTCTTAAGTGAGAATCTTGTTGGTGGTGTTTGCTGTCAAGACTATTCAGAACATAAGCCCTGACAACACCATAGCAACGTTCTAAACACCACTCAGAATATCTAAGAGATAAGCCCTGGAAACACCATAGCAACCACATAGCAACATTCTAAACATAACTCAGGACATCTTAGAGATAAGCCCTAGCAACCACATAGCAACATTCTATACACCACTCAGGACATTTTAGAGATAAGCCCTAGCAACACCATAGCAACACCATATCAACATTCTAAACACCACTTAGGACATCTTAGACATAAGCACTAGCAACCACATAGCAACATTCTATACACCACTCAGGACACCTTAGAGATAAGCCCTAGCAACACCATGGCAACACCATAGCAACATTCTAAATACAACTCAGGACATCTTGGAGATAAGCCCTAGCAACCACATAGCAACATTCTAAACACCACTCAGGACATCTTAGAGATAAGCCCTAGCAACACCATGGCAACACCATAGCAACATTCTAAATACAACTCAGGACATCTTAGAGATAAGCCCTAGCAACCACATAGCAACATTCTAAACACCACTCATAGCATCTTAGAGGTAAGCCCTAGCAACACTATAGCAACATTCTAAACACCACACAGGATATCTTAGAGATAAGCCCTGGCAACACCATAGCAACATTCTAAACACCACTCAGAACACCTTAGTAAATGAAGAGGTAAGCCCTAGCAACACCATAGCAACCACTTAAAAACTTTCTAAACAGAGGTAAGCCCTGGCAACACAATAGCAACCAAATAGCAACATTCTAAACACCACTCAGGACATCTTAGAGATAATCCCTGGCAACGCCATAGCAACACCCTAGCAACATGGCGGCAATGAACAGCATCACGTTATATTCAGGAAGCTCTACTGAAAGGCCGGCTCAGACCAGTGTGAGTTTCCATGTTGGTGATAATGCTGGTCAGAGATGATTGAGAGCACATGCTGGTCTCTCAGCAGGGAATGTGCTTTGCATTAATTTCATCCACTGTGACTCGCAGTGCATTCATGGTTTACTTTTGATCAGTATGTGTGTGTTTTCTGTGAATCAAACCCATGACCTTGACATTAGTGCTGTGTTTTTATCTCTGAATAACTTCCAGTCAGTGCTGTGCATCTCCAAGATCTGTAAATCTGCCCTGTGTTTCAGCACAAGTGGCCAATGTAAGCGCTTGCTCATGGAAATGTAGTGGTTTATTCTGACGGATGTCAGAGTTGGCGTTATGAAGAGAGCTCAGCTGGAGGCAGACGTTTGCGGTGCACATGGACACCTGTGTTCATTACATAAGAGTCTGAAGCGTTTCATCAAAAAGCCCGATGGAAAGTGGATGCAGCTGTTTTTCCCGCCAGTCTTCCTTCGCTGAGCCCAAGACCTCTGACAGTGATTTCCAGTCACATTTTCCACAGCGAGAAGAGCTTTTAGAGTATGTGAGTGGCACATTGTGGCTTTCTAGATCTTTCTAGGTGAAGGAGAGCTTTGTTTTATGCCTTGCATTGTTGGTCACAGCGATTGTTTTTCCTCGATTGTCTTTCCAGATGGTTTAGTCATTGTTTTTTCACGATGTGTTACTAATAAAGCTAAGGTTTATAATGGTTGATTAAGGATGTGCAAAACTATACAACACTGCAAGGTTTTGCAAAATGGCATCTTTTTTTTCTGAAAAATGTGTCAAAATGAAGTGAGTTTAAACATATTTAAACAACTTATTTTGGACCCCATTGGCAGATATTTTTACATTTTGTTTCACATTTTTCCGACCACAGAACATTCCATATTATGTAATTTTGCATCTCAAGAAAATGTATCTTGATTTAAAAATTCTTTAAAAATGTTTTTATTGGAGTGAAACTATTAATTTATTTCATCTAGTTATTACTGGTAGATGCTGTTACTATTTGGTAAAATGCATCTTTTTTTTTTTTTCTTTTTTTTTTTTTTTTACGTTGATGGCCATTTAAAATTAGCCCTGTATTTTGAATTTTTGCAAGTAAAATATTAATTAAAAATATCATATTTATAAAACAGATTTCTTCTGAATTTACATTGTCAAGTGAAATAGTTATAGTGAAATACAGTATATATACACATACATACTACATATTACATATTTTATATACATAAACATCACAACAACTTTAAAAAAAAAAGACCATATATATATATATATATATATATGTATATATGTATATATAGTTGAATTGGTCACACGGACTAAACATATTTATTGAAAGCGAAAAAGTCTTACTTGACTGTAAAGCATGTTTTATTGGAATGTCCATGCTTTAAATATTAAGCAATGTCTTTATTCATAAAGTACATTAACTTTTTTTTAAGTTTCTTTTAAAGTTAAATATTAGAATTTTTATCAAATATCAAATTGAAAGATTTTGTATAACTGTTATTACTATTGTTATTTTTATCTATTTTTGTTTTGTTTATGGAGATAATATTGTTAAATAATGTTAAATGTAAACAATGAAGTGAAATATAATTGTTATTATGCTTATTTTTGCCATAAATATAGCCTTTTGATGCAGATACGGCATGAAATGATAAATAAATAAACCAGAATGTGTTGACCTCCGTCCATGCGTGTCTAATCGCTGTCGAGCTCAGTTTTGCACATCCCCGGTCTTGACATCAGAACGTAAACAGAGAGCCGATCGAGATGTTTACATGCCTGTGTTTATGACCTTTCCCTGATAAAAGACACGTTTAAGGTGTTTACGTGACTTTGCACATTATCAGCTATTTAGCATAATCTAATATACATTCAGAGCTCTACTAAAGTGACTATATTGAAGCGTATTCATTTTGGTGCCGTAAGCAGTGGCGTTTGGCACAATGGATCCATGTTGTGTGTGAAGTGCCTCAGTATAATGATGTTTGAGCTGAGATGTGTGCGCTGGCCTATTTATCCTGTCAGAGTCTGACTGATGAAGTCTTTGGGTGGAACTGCTGCTTCTCCGAGTCTAATAGTTCAGAAAGTGAGTTGCTGTTGCAGAGGTTACGGGTTTAATTCCATGGACGGGTGACCGGGAACTGGAGAGTTACTGAGATCAAAATCTCCTGCTCCATCACTGCCGGCCCTCCTGCAAAACGCTTAACCACAAAAATAAAATAAAAATGAGAGCACGTTTGCATGTAGCTGGGTTTTCATCATTGTGAAATGTTTTGAAGTTGATTGATTAAAGGGATTATATATGTAAAAAAAAAAGCTGCACGATTCTGGATAAATTGAGAATCACGATTTTTTTTTTTTTTTCAAACCGAGATCACGATTCTCCCACGATTCTGAACAGACAAACGTTCTGACAGATGTTAATTGCTGCAGTCTAATTAAAATTAGTGCTGGGCAACGATTAATCACATCCAAAATAAAAGTTTGTGTTGACATAATATATGTGTGTGTACTGTTTATAATTATTTTGTATATATAAATACACACACATGCATGTAGTGTTATTTATATATAAAATATTTATATTTATATATATTATAAATTATGTATGTGTATATATATGTATGCATGTATGCATGTATGTATGTATGTATGTATGTATGTATACACACAGTATATATACATGCAAATATTAAATACACAGTGCACACATATATATTATGTAAACAAACTTTTATTTTCGATGCGATTAATCGTTGCCCAGCACTAATTAAAATGTTTAATTATTCTTAAAAAACTTTGAGTGAATGATTCAATTACTAATTTTTTCATTACTGGATAAATCAGCATTTTTCATTTATATCATAAAATTATTAATTAATATATTTATACATCATCACAATTTATTTTGTTCTGACTTTAATTAATTCTATAATTAATCATTGCATTATTGTATTTCTACTGGAATAAATAATACTTACAGTAATGAGAATTTTGCATGAACATGTTTTAAAGTCCTAGATTCATTTTCTTTAGTAATGGCTGCAGTTCACTCAACGGCCACCGGTGTCGCTAATAACAAGCCCTTTTAAAGTTGTCGTTTCCAAATACTGCTAAAGTAATTAGGCCTTGAGGGGTCTTTTGTTGAATTAAATGATCGCATTCACTATGTCTATGTGATGTCTATGTTGTTAAGATGTTGATTTTGATTCTCCATCCTCGAAAGAGAAATGAAATATCGAGGTTCTGACCGTCTCTCGGTCCAGTCCTGAATCCTAATCGCTCAGCGCTGTCGTTTGTATGTACCTGTTGTTCCCGTAGAGCAAGGCAAATAATAGAAGTCCAGTCTGTTCTGAGATTCGCTCTCGATTACTGCTAATGGGTTTGTGTTCTCAGTGTCTTCTGCCTCCCTGTACTTCTCCAGCGTGACCTTAAGACATCGCTGTCTTTACAGTTATAGCTCCTCTTTGCAGAATAAAGGTTAGTCTTTCCTTTGTGCCGCAGTGCTTTTACTGTATATCATACTTAAATGTCAGAATCATACTTGGGGCTTTCTCTGGAAATGATGCTGTTTGTGTGTCTTAAAGGAGTAGTTTACTTCAGAATTAAAATTTCCTGATAATTTACTCCTCCTAACGTCATCTGAGATGTTCATGTCTTTCTTTCTTCAGTCGAAAAGAAATTAAGGTTTTTAAGGAAAACATGCAGGATTTGTCTACGTATAGAGTCTTCAATGGGGTCCAAATGTGAGTTTCAGTGCAGCTTCAAAGTCTCGACACGATCCAGCCGAGGAATAAGAGTCTTATCTAGACAAACCAGCGGACATTTTAGAACAAAAAATATAATTTAATTGGAGTGTGAACCTACACTGGTCTCACGGTTCGGTTCGATTACGATTATCATGTCATCGATTAAGTTCGATTTTCAGTTTTACTTCACATGTATACTATTTTGTCAATAAATACAAGCAGTCAGATATATGAAGTGAACCTTTCATTTTACCTGCTCAAAGAAAACGCGCTTCTTGAATGTATCAAACTCAAGTCTGAGCACAGAAGACAACAGGAGCACTGAGAACGTAACGCACAAAAGTAAATACTAAAAGCGATCGCTGTCATTCATCCACGACACGAGACCGGCGTTAACAGCTCGGGGTGAAAACGTATTTTATTTGTGTGTGACATGATTTACACACAGCGCGTGTCTTCTCCAGGGGTGTGTTTCCCGTACAACGACGTAACTCGCCAGTTCACTACCATACGAAATCAACTAGCCAGTCACGACTGTTTCCCGAAACCGTATCGTCGCAAATTGGTCGTTCAACCACGTTGGTTAATGACGTCACGCACATGGTGGAGTAATAACTTCTTTTAATGAATCTGTTTGAGATCGTAGATGTTTTGCTATAAATGACGGACATGGCATCTGAGGACTATTTTTCTGAGTAATTTTGCTTTATTTCCAGATTCAATCATAGGCTCGTTCTTATAGTAGAGCACATGCGCACTCTTCAAAAACGGTGCTTTAAATCTCTTGACAAACTAAAAAGCGTAAATGACATCTGTAGGTAATCTAAATAAAAGATACAGATTGTAATGAATGTCAGCTTGCGTATTTTGCTCAAGACAAGGATTTATTAAGTCTACATGTCATGCAAACTAGAAACTCTGCTTCTGACCACAAGTCGAGAGCTGTCGTTCCAAACACACAACTTTCCGATGCTGTTTGCGAATGTTCGTTGGACCGATGGTTTCGGGAAACACAGAGTCGTTAAGCTGCTGATAACAACGGAACTTGCGACCATATACAGTGCTATGCATAAGTTTAGACACCCATGCTAAAGTTGACTAAAAAGAGGAATAAAAAATCATCTTTTGGAAATTGAACTTAATGCCTTAATTTAAAAAAATTAGGAAAAATCCAACCTTTAAGGACACCAATTTTCTTTGTGAATGAATAATGTATCGTAAATAAATAAATGTTCTTCCTTAAAATACAGGGTGCATAAGTCTACATATAAGTCTGCATTGGCATGGAGTACTTTCCATAAGATCATCTCTCAATGCAAATCAAACTAGCTATTAGGCTAACTGAAATAAAACCATGCCAATCTCTAGGTATGGTGAAGGCTGTGTGATGATGTGCAGCTATTTTATCTCCAAAGGCCAAGGGAACTTTATCAGGATGCTTAGTATCCTGGATCCATGAAGTAACTGGCCTTTAAAAATAAAAATCTGCCTGCCTCTATGGGAATTTAACATAGGGGTGTCCAAACTTATGCACCCTGTATTTTAAGGAAGAACATTTATTTATTTACGATACATTATTCATTCACAAAGAAAATTGGTGTCCTTAAAGGTTGGATTTTTAGTAATTTTTTAAGCATTAAGTTCAATTTCCAAAAGATGATTTTTTTTATTCCTCTTTTTAGTCAACTTTAGCATGGGTGTCTAAACTTATGCATAGCACTGAAGTTGACTAACGATGCGTTTGGGAAACGCACCCCAGGTCGTGCTTACCAGGTTGTTCGTAAAAGCCGAGACGTGCCCAGATGTCGGCTTTGAAAGTAGTTGAGGTGTGTTTGGGTTATAATTCGCATTCGCATGCGCTGGTCTTAAGTGACATGTGCTCAATATTGTATTGAGATGATGTTCTAACCTACTGATAAATAGTAATAAGTAATTATTGATGAATAAGTAATTATTTACATAAATGTGATGCTTTCCTAGTTTCTCTCTACATACATGCAAAATAGTTAATTTTACAACATTTTAAATCACACGATTTTAAACCTAAATGTGATGGATTTAATGCGTGTATACAGAACATTTTAAAATAAAGCCATTTTATTTTATTCAGGTCATATTTGCTGTTGAGTGGAAGCAAAAATGAGTCAAGTAATTGTCTCTGTAATTTTAATCCTAGAGGTAGGCCTACAATACAATAAGGTCTGTAAACAACTTAAAATACCAGTACACATTCAAGGGAAAATGCAAAAATAATAACAACATTAAGAAACTAAATCTTGTCAGAAAAAAAAAGTGCTTAATGATATTTTGCCTGGTAAGAGTTCCTTCTTTAATGGCTATACTAATTTTTCCACAGTGATCTGTACATAAGGTTCCTCTTGCCCCCCGTCCCTTAAAATACGGAATCGTCCTGTATTTACAAGTAAGATGATGAGTCCCGTATCAAATCAATAAGGGACGGGATTTGTCCCGTATTTTTCATTAGGCCCACACATAGTTGAATAAAAACATAAGGATTTTGCAGTATGGATAATTCTAATACCAAATATAAAGAAATCAATTTCACAATAAGTAGTAGAGAAGCTCATTGCATGATTGCATTTTTTCTATGTCAACGGAGTTTTATGTAGCCTACGTACATCATGCCATGATGTACATACATAAAAATAAATAAATAAATAAAAACCCCTGAATTTAAGTTTAATATACAAACTGATCACAGCAGTCAGATCACGCAGTTGTCACTCAAGTGATCATTTATATTTAAAGGGGGGGTGAAATGCTATTTCATGCATACTGAGTTTTTTACACTGGTAAAGAGTTGGATTCCCATGCTAAACATGGACAAAGTTTCAAAAATTAAATTGTACGTTTGAAGGAGTATTTCTGTGCCAAAAATTGTCCTTCCGGTTTGTCACAAGTTTCGGAAAGTTTTTTTCGAGTATGGGTCTTCGTGACGTCAGCTGGGGCGGAATTTCCTTATATGGATCCTAAGGGCACTTCTCCGCGGGCGCGCGCGCACTCGTAGACCAGACAGAGAGAGAAGAGAGCGAAAGCAGTACGTTACCTCATCAAAGCGCTCTGCTCAGTTTTTGGAAGTCAATGTCAACAAAGAAGTGGGTTTTTGGTTGCCAGGGCAAGACAACCCTGCACAGATTCCTAAAGAACCCAGCGCTAAGGGACCAGTGGATGGAGTTTGTTTTTTCAGAGACTGTTTGTTTTTGTGCAAGACTGTTTGTTCCCTGCATTTCGACGATGATTGTTTTATAAACAAAGCCCAGATCGACGGATTTGCAGATCGTCTAATGCTTAAGGATGGAGCAGTCACAATGATAAAGGTTCGCGGTCGTGCGTTGGAACCGGGCGGTGAGTAAAACTGCTTCAAATGTCTCTGTGTGTTGTTAGCTCGGCGGGTTAGCACAGCTTTAGCTTCGCCCACACGGCCCGCCTCCAGCCGCTCGTTTTTTTCCGGAAAGACTCGGTACAGCCTATCTTTCTTTTATAAATATAATAAAACTAAAGACTTTTTGGAGATATGAAGGATGCAATACTACTCTATAGGTACTCAAGATTAACAGGAGATTGAGTGAAAATGAGCATTTCACCCCCCCCCCTTTAACTTAAAATTCAGTTTTTTTTTATTTATTTTTTATTTGTACAGACCAAAACACACCACCGCGCATGCGCGTCCAGTACGTGTCGGATCTGATCCAGCTACGTCATCGAGGACCTCTTGTTAATCACTCGCACTCGCGTCTCGCCTCCCTCCGCCACTGTATGCTACCGCGACAAAGCACGTACGCGACAAATGACGTCAGAAAAGCGTCAGTACATTATAATCGGTTCTGGTCGATTACTGAAGCGATACCGAATCGTTCTCGTCTGCATCGCGGTGCTTCGTAGAAACGATTAATTTCGACACTCCTACTTTTTAACCACAAATGCTCGTTTTGCACTAGCAAGAAGACCCAGTGTTTACAAAGCGAACGTGCAAAGGCTAAGTCAAACGCCATTTACAAAACAAAATGAATAAATAAAAGGTAAAACAACGATGTCGGACGATTTTGAAGTTTTTCGCACTACTCTACATTTACCGCCTATGTTACGCGTGACCTTTCCAATGTGATTACGCAATGTGTGAAATCGTGGACGTGCAAGACGAGCATTTGTGGTTAAAAAGTATATAAATGTTTATTTTTGTTATAAAATGTCCGCTGGTTTGTCTAGATAAGACTCTTATTCCTCGGCTGGATCGTGTCGAGACTTTGAAGCTGCACTGAAACTCACATTTGGACCCCATTGAAGTTACTATATGGAGAACAATCCTGGAACGTTTTCCTCAAAAACCTTAATTTATTTTTCGACTGAAGAAAGAAAGACATGAACATCTCGGATGACGCGTGGGTGAGTAAATTAATTCTGAAGTGAACTAATCCTTTATCATTTCGTCTCTTTTAGGCCATCTTCAGCGTGTGAATATAGTACTTTATTAGTAATTTCTGGTGCTGTTTAAATAGAAGTGCATGTTCTGTATTAGGTTATGATATGACACTAATACTCGACCTCTGAATTAGAGTCGCGCACTACTTTTAAAGGTCATCACTGAGAATAGAAAAACAAATGAGTGTGTCTGAAGCCGTTTTTGAGGAAGGAGCGATGAGCAAAGCTAAATGTCATCATGTTTAAGGGATGTCTGTAGTGCATCATCTCGAACCCGAGGGCTTCTACACAACAACACAATGAGTCACTCCACATCTGAAGTGGTTCACGATAACAAGAGGTTGTTTGTCTATAATACAGCTATTGGCAGTTTGATAGAAAGTGTCATTTTGGTGTATTCGCAGCAGATGTCTGGCTTCAAACGGGTCCTCTCGGCAGCAATCAGCGAAGACCCAGAAACCAGCGCCACTAATTTGCGACAGCTGAGTTGGGATGATTACGCTGTTTGGGTTTTGGAGGTCAGTCTATTCAATCACAGGCCGCAACTTCCCTCCATCGCTGAAAACTGAGGAATTAATGAGCACTTCTCCGTTCT
>NC_137142.1:34435716-34443216 GCF_949319135.1 Squalius cephalus
GGTGAGTGAGGTGAGTGAGTGAGTGAGGTGAGTGAGGTGAGTGAGTCATTGAGGTGAGTGAGGTGAGTGAGGTGAGTGAGGTGAGTGAGTCATTGAGGTGAGTGAGGTGAGTGAGGTGAGTGAGGTGAGTGAGTCATTGAGGTGAGTGAGGTGAGTGAGGTGAGTGAGGTGAGTGAGGTGAGTGAGGTGAGTGAGGTGAGTGAGTCATTGAGGTGAGTGAGTGAGTCATTGAGGTGAGTGAGGTGAGTGAGGTGAGTGAGTGAGTGAGTCATTGAGTGAGGTGAGTGAGTCATTGAGGTGAGTGAGTGAGTCATTGAGGTGAGTGAGGTGAGTGAGGTGAGTGAGTGAGTGAGTCATTGAGTGAGGTGAGTGAGTCATTGAGGTGAGTGAGGTGAGTGAGTCATTGAGGTGAGTGAGGTGAGTGAGGTGAGTGAGGTGAGTGAGTCATTGAGGTGAGTGAGGTGAGTGAGTCATTGAGGTGAGTGAGGTGAGTGAGTCATTGAGGTGAGTGAGGTGAGTGAGTCATTGAGGTGAGAGGTGAGTGAGTCATTGAGGTGAGTGAGGTGAGTGAGGTGAGTGAGGTGAGTGAGGTGAGTGAGTCATTGAGGTGAGTGAGGTGAGTGAGTCATTGAGGTGAGTGAGGTGAGTGAGTCATTGAGGTGAGTGAGGTGAGTGAGGTGAGTGAGTCATTGAGGTGAGTGAGTGAGTGAGTCATTGAGGTGAGTGAGGTGAGTGAGTGAGTCATTGAGGTGAGTGAGTCATTGAGGTGAGTGAGGTGAGTGAGGTGAGTGAGGTGAGTGAGGTGAGTGAGGTGAGTGAGGTGAGTGAGTGAGTGAGGTGAGTGAGGTGAGTGAGGTGAGTGAGGTGAGTGGGGTGAGTGAGGTGAGTGAGGTGAGTGAGGTGAGTGAGGTGAGTGAGGTGAGTGAGGTGAGTGAGGTGAGTGAGTCATTGAGGTGAGTGAGGTGAGTGAGGTGAGTGAGGTGAGTGAGTCATTGAGGTGAGTGAGGTGAGTGAGGTGAGTGAGGTGAGTGAGTCATTGAGGTGAGTGAGGTGAGTGAGGTGAGTGAGGTGAGTGAGGTGAGTGAGGTGAGTGAGGTGAGTGAGTCATTGAGGTGAGTGAGTGAGTCATTGAGGTGAGTGAGGTGAGTGAGGTGAGTGAGTGAGTGAGTCATTGAGTGAGGTGAGTGAGTCATTGAGGTGAGTGAGTGAGTCATTGAGGTGAGTGAGGTGAGTGAGGTGAGTGAGTGAGTGAGTCATTGAGTGAGGTGAGTGAGTCATTGAGGTGAGTGAGGTGAGTGAGTCATTGAGGTGAGTGAGGTGAGTGAGGTGAGTGAGTCATTGAGGTGAGTGAGGTGAGTGAGTCATTGAGGTGAGTGAGGTGAGTGAGTCATTGAGGTGAGTGAGGTGAGTGAGTCATTGAGGTGAGAGGTGAGTGAGTCATTGAGGTGAGTGAGGTGAGTGAGGTGAGTGAGGTGAGTGAGGTGAGTGAGTCATTGAGGTGAGTGAGGTGAGTGAGTCATTGAGGTGAGTGAGGTGAGTGAGTCATTGAGGTGAGTGAGGTGAGTGAGGTGAGTGAGTCATTGAGGTGAGTGAGTGAGTGAGTCATTGAGGTGAGTGAGGTGAGTGAGTGAGGTGAGTGAGGTGAGTGAGTCATTGAGGTGAGTGAGGTGAGTGAGGTGAGTGAGTCATTGAGGTGAGTGAGTCATTGAGGTGAGAGGTGAGTGAGTCATTGAGGTGAGAGGTGAGTGAGGTGAGTGAGTCATTGAGGTGAGTGAGGTGAGTGAGTCATTGAGGTGAGAGGTGAGTGAGTGAGTGAGGTGAGTGAGTGAGTCATTGAGTGAGTGAGTCATTGAGTGAGTGAGTGAGTGAGTGAGGTGAGTGAGGTGAGTGAGTCATTGAGTGAGTGAGTGAGTGAGTGAGTGAGTGAGGTGAGTGAGGTGAGTGAGTGAGTCATTGAGTGAGTGAGTGAGTCATTGAGTGAGTGAGTGTGTCATTGAGTGAGTGAGTGAGTGAGTGAGTCATTGAGTGAGTGAGTGAGTGAGTGAGTGAGTCATTGAGTGAGTGAGTGAGTCATTGAGTGAGTGAGTGAGTGAGTGAGTGAGTCATTGAGTGAGTGAGTGAGTGAGTGAGTGAGTCATTGAGTGAGTCATTGAGTGAGTGAGTGAGTGAGTGAGTGAGTGAGTGAGTCATTGAGTGAGGTGAGTGAGTGAGTCATTGAGTGAGTGAGTCATTGAGTGAGTGAGTGAGTCATTGAGTGAGGTGAGTGAGTGAGTGAGTCATTGAGTGAGTGAGTGAGGTGAGTGAGGTGAGTGAGGTGAGTGAGGTGAGTGAGGTGAGTGAGTGAGTCAGTGAGTGAGGTGAGTGAGTGAGTGAGTCATTGAGTGAGGTGAGTGAGTGAGTGAGTGAGTGAGGTGAGTGAGTGAGTGAGGTGAGTGAGGTGAGTGAGTCATTGAGGTGAGTGAGTCAGTGAGTGAGGTGAGTGAGGTGAGTGAGGTGAGTGAGGTGAGTGAGTGAGTGAGTGAGGTGAGTGAGTGAGTCATTGAGTGAGTGAGGGAGTGAGTCATTGAGGTGAGTGAGGTGAGTGAGTGAGTGAGTCATTGAGTGAGTGAGTGAGTGAGTGAGTGAGTCATTGAGTGAGTGAGGTGAGTGAGTGAGTGAGTCATTGAGTGAGTGAGTGAGTGAGTGAGTGAGTGAGTGAGTGAGTGAGTGAGTGAGTCATTGAGTGAGTGAGGTGAGTGAGGTGAGTGAGGTGAGTGAGTGAGTCATTGAGTGAGTGAGTGAGTGAGTGAGTGAGTCATTGAGTGAGTGAGTGAGTGAGTGAGTGAGTGAGTCATTGAGTGAGTGAGGTGAGTGAGGTGAGTGAGGTGAGTGAGGTGAGTGAGTGAGTCATTGAGTGAGTGAGTCATTGAGTGAGTGAGTGAGTCATGTGAGTGAGTGAGTGAGTGAGTCATTGAGTGAGTGAATGAGTGAGTGAGTCAGTGAGTAAGTGAGTCAGTGAATAAGTGAGTCGGTGAATAAGTGAGTCGGTGAATAAGTGAGTCGGTGAATAAGTGAGTCGGTGAATAAGTGAGTCGTTGAGTGAGTCGTTGAGTGAGTCGTTGAGTGAGTCGTTGAGTGAGTCGTTGAGTGAGTCGTTGAGTGAGTCGTTGAGTGAGTGAGTCAGTGAGTCAGTGAGTGAGTGAGTAAACTGTTTTTCCTCTATAAAATGTTTTTCGAGGAAACATTCATGTTGAGGCTTTGTTCAAATCACTAACAGTAACTATGAGTCAAGTCACCTTTATTTACAAAGCGCTTTTTTACAACACAGAGTGTTTCAAAGCAGCTTTACAGAGATAACAGGAAAATAATGCAACAATGTTTGTTTGGCTGTTCAGCAGATTGATGAGCGATAGTGATGTGTGCGCACTGAGGGGAGAGAGTGTCACTTCCTAGTGCACTTCAGGTAATTAAAAGACAGGGAACATCATGACTGTGAGATATTGACCAGTGAACAGGCCGTCTGAAAGAGAGAGAGCTTTAAATCTTAAAGCAAAGAGCACAGGCTTTTTCTGTTTGGGATGAAATGATGTTTGCAGTCGCTGGCGTTTGTCTTTCCTCAGATAATCGTTTGGCTCTCTCGTCCTTTTGATCAAGGTTTTCCTGTTTGCCAGTTAAATGAGCAGTAATATGTGGAGGATGTGGAAATGTTGAATTGATTCGTCTGTGTTTGATTGCACGGCTGTACGGAGTCGAGTGGAGGAGGATCTCGAGGTGTTTTGTTTGTGTGTTTTCACTTTACTTCCCTGTGGGAAAACGTGCCGTCGCTCAGGATTAGCCTCATGTGCAGTGTGTCGGAAACCATGCTGAACTGATGGAATAGTTCTGTTCCCAAACCTCGCTGTCTCACACCTTCACAGAAGCCATCATAACCTTTATGTCAATATTTTAGTATTTAAGTTTAGTAGATTCACCACAGATGAATGGGGTAAAAAAACACCATACTTCACCAGTTGATTGATTACATTAATAATTGCAAAAAAAATACATTAATAATTGCAAAAAAAAAATTGTTACAAGTTTTTTGAAATGTTATGTTTAAATATGCAAATGAGGTGTTGTATGCATATTTAATTAGATAATGCCTCATTTGCATATTTAAACAACATTTCAAAAAAATTGTAATACAAAAAAATGTTGCAATTATTAATAATTTGCATACATTTCTAGAATAAAAATCTGAACATTGGATGAAGTCAGGTTCAAAATTATTTTTATATATATATATATAGTATATATATATATATATAAATCCCCATTTTCTTAGGAATAAAATGTTGTATAAAATCAGGAAAATGATATATGAACAAACCCCTCAGTAAAAACCTTCAGAATATAGATAAGAATAAATCTGTAAAGTTTGGTGTATGAAGAAGTGGAGATTTGTACTGTAATTGAAATCTACATACACAAATAGATAAAGTGCTCTAAAAGATACTGTTAAACGTGTTTTTTGGATGTTTTCTGTCCACTAGTCTGAAAAAACACTTTATAAAATGCCCAAAATCTCAAAATTAACAGATGCATGAAACAAAACACTGTTTTTGCCTGTAGTGTCTCGCCTTAATTAATGTAAGTATATTGTAACCACAATGGAACCTCATAAGCGTCTGATTTGAAATACCTACACTGGCATAATCAGATTTTAACCTTATATTAATAAAAAAAAATATATATTGAATGAAGTACAATCAACATATTTTCTGATAAATCAGCGAGATTGTGTCATTTCCTTCTCTTGAAGGATATATACCATTCAAAAGATGCTCTTCTGCTCACCAGGGCTGCATTTATTTGATCAAAAATACAGTAAAAAATTGTGAAATATTATTGCAATGTAAATCATCAGTTTTCTATGTGAATATACAGTAAAGTGTAATTTATTCCTGTGATCAAAGCTGAATGTTCAGCATCATTACTCCAGTCTTCAGTGTCACATGATCCTTCAGAAATCACTCTAATATGATGATTTGATGCTCAAGAAATATTTATGATTATTATCAGTGTTGAAAACAGTTGTGCTGCTGCTTCATATTTTTGATTTTATTTTTCCGGATTCTTGCATGGAAAGTTCAAAAGAACAGCTTTTATTTGAAATAGAATCTTATCTTTTGTAACATTATAAATGTCTTTACTTTTGATCAATTTAATGCATCCTTGCTGAACAAAGTATTAATCTTACTGACCCTAAATGTTTAAATGTTATTATATCTTAAAGCTTACAGGGAACATTCTTCCAACAGCATTAATAACTTCCAATAAACATTAATAACTTTCATTCAAAGTTATCTGGTCTTTGATAATGTTCTCAAAACGTTTGTCTGACCATTTTTAAATGTTACTCTGTGTTTCGGAATGTTCAGAGAACATTCAAAAGTAACATAATGTTTGAAGAATGATGAAATGGAATGTTTCCTCAATGTTCAAATAACTAAGAAAACAAAAGGACGTTTTGAATGTTCATAGAACATTAAGAAATAACATTTTCAAAATATTTGAGTAAATGATGATGGAATTTCTTAAAACATATTTTTGTTTGCTGGCCATGTAATAGTGCCAAACATATGCTTTCTAAACAGTCTTTGTATCAGGAGTGCACCTATGATGTCTTGAAATGCTGTCTAGATAGGGAGCTCATGGGTTTTGACAGTGTATATCACATTAGTTGTAATAGGTGCACATGCACAGATTCTGACACACAGCCCTCTCGTCTCTCGCAGTGGAGTTACTGGGTTGTATTGCTGAAGTTTCCAGATTATGTCATGCCACATCCTGTGTGTGTGTGTGTGTGTGTGTGTGTGTGTGTGTGTGTGTGTGTGTGTGTGTGTGTGTGTGTGTGTGTGTGTGTGTGTGTGTGTGTGTGTGTGTGTGTGTGTGTGTGTGTGTGTGTGTGTGTCCTGCAGGGTTGATGACTGTCATGACACACAGGAGATGTGTGAACACACAGGCGTATTGCTGGAGTCGTAGAGGGAGGTTTATTAAGAGAACTGTCCTCGTGTTCATGATAATCCTGACAAACACAGACACTTTATCAGCATGAGAGATTTACGGTCAGAAACATTACAAGCAGGGTCGAAACACATGCAAGAGAAAAACTCTAATTTGAATGAAAAAATTATTTGACACACAGACAAAAATGTATTTATCTTTTAATTAATAAATAATAATAATTATTATTATTTATTATATATAATAATATGATATAATAATTATTATAGCACAGTACAGTTTCATGGTCAGTAATGTGGCCAGTATTTATTAATGTATTTAAATGAAATAAATAAAAAAAAAAAAAAAAAAAAAATGTAAAATACAGTTTCATGGTCAGTAATAAATAATTATGGCCAGTATTATTTATTTATTATAAATAAATAAATAAATTCATAAGTAAAAAAAAAAAAAATACAAAATACAGTTCATGGTCTGTAATAAATATGTATGGACAATATTATTTATTCATTTATTTTAAATAATAATAATAATAATAATAATAAATATGGTTTCATGGTCCATGATAAATATTTATGGCCAGTATTATTTATTTAATGGCCAGCATAATCATTCATTCATTCATTCATTCATTCATTCATTCATTCATTCATGCATTCATTCATGCATTCATTCATGCATTCATTCATTCATTCATTCATTCATGCATTCATTCATTCATTCATTCATGCATTCATTCATCCATGCATTCATTCATGCATTTATTCATTCATGCATTCATTAATTCATGCATGCATGCATGCATGCATGCATTGTTAGTATTAAACATTTATGACCAGTATTATTTGTTTATTTAAAAAAATAATAATAAATCTGCAAAATACAGTTTCATGGTCAGTAATGTTTTTTTGTGTGTGTGTCCCAATTCACCAGCCATTGGTAAGTGTGGTAAAAAAAAAAATATATATATTTGTTGTACCCTCATTTTAAAGTAGTGATAAAACCATCACAAGGGCTGATATATTTTACCATTTTGAGATTATCATCACTGATAGCATTTGATTGTGGGTGTTTCGTACCAGACTGGATAAATAATTAACAATAAGAGCAGGAATATGAGTTACCAAAGTAATGTAGGCCTGTTTTGATGCATTTAAAGCTTATAACAAAACCAGTTCAAGAAACTATTAATGTCTGACTTTTAATGCTTCATATCATGTCCATGTTTGTCTCTTTTACTCACTCATCCCTAAAATAGCTGAAGATGTCTTTTCTCCATCGCTAACTTTCACACATCTTCTGGCTCACACCTGATCCTCCATCAGCGCTCGCTGACTCATCGAGAGCAGATCCGGCCGAGAAACAGCCTTATTACTCGCAGATAGTGTGCGTTTCTTTTTATAAACATGTTTAGGCCCACGTGAGCCTGATAACTGGTTTTGTGAGATGACACACTCTTTGTATCGTTCTGACACGTCGCTCTTTCTTTCTCCCAATTCAAAAGTAATTGATTTG
>NC_137142.1:34448216-34490716 GCF_949319135.1 Squalius cephalus
GCTAATCGCTCTGAAACGAGGCTCTGCTAAGCATCACACTCCCTGCTGTTTGCATCTCGTCTTGAGGAAAGCCTCAGACTCAGACACAGGCGTTTGGGTAATTAGTGGCTCTCTGTGTCCCGTGGAGAGACTTGTAGCTCAGAACACACGTGTGTGAATGCATGAACCAACACATTTATCATCTGAGCTGTAGTCGGAGACTCGTAGTGTGTGCAGACAGAGGAATATATCAAGAGCCGCTAACATATTGCTTCTGTAAATAGATCCAGCTGACAGAAGCAGAGACGTGAGCAACTGTGAAAAAGGGAAGGAATTATGTGATGTTAGGACTGTAATGGCATGTTTAGCACTCAGTATCTCTAAATGTAATTGTATTAAGTTTAAAGAGCCCCTATTATGCTATTTTAAAGGTTCCTAATGTTGTTTAGTTTCTCCTACAACAGGTTCACACGCATCCAATGTCAAAAACACTGTAATGTCCTCATAATCTCCACTGCACATCAGCTCTTTTCTCTCAGAGTCTGAAACGCTTCGTTTGTAGATTCAGTCTCTCTAAACTCCGCCTCTCTGAGAGCTGCTCTGCTGTGATTGGTCAGAAACCAAATGCTCATTAGCATATCTAAATCTTCCTCAGCACTTGATACACAGTGATAAGTTTTACCGTTTCAATCTCATTAATTTATTATCTATGATTTTTTTTTCATTATATACCACTGATGTTACATGATAGATAAAGTTGTTTTTATTAACTTTATTTATTATATACTTATGACCATTACTTGCTTGTGATGTTATTTTACTTATTTGTTTTTGTTAATTAATTAATTCAATTTATTTAATTTTTTGAGGCTATGAGTTTTTATTTATATACTAATGACCATAATATAATAGTCAGCATGTGATATTTTATGTATATGTGTATATATATATAGGCTATATATATATATACTTATGACCATAATATGATAGTCAGCTTGTGTTTTTTTTATTATTATTATTATATTTACTTATTTAGCTATGAATTATTTTTATATTCTTCTGACCATTACAGTTAACTCTTATTTTTTGTCTTAGGCCTATACTCACTCACTTGGTTCTAAACATATTTTATACATAATATCATAGCTATATGTATACATGTTTATGGCCATAAAATGCATGACTCATACTTTTATAATGCACATTTACATTTATGCATTTGACAGACGCTCTTATCCACATTTGCATTGCATTGAAGCTTTTCATTTTATCAGCTCATGCTTTCCCTGGGAATGTATTTGCATTGAAAGTAAAGTGCAAATGAAAAGAAATGTTGTTTTTTCTTTGCATCTTGTGCACATGTAATTTTGTTGCTGAATCACCCAGAAACGCTTGCGACCGGCCGTTTGAGTGGCTCCTGTGAGCCTGATTGGTTTGGACAGTAAACTCGTCCTGGCGTCTCGCTGTCAGCATCAGGCCTTCAGCTCTTCTACTGTTTCAGACGTCACCGCGCATCCGAGACATCAGTTCCTCTCGGCACCTTCACTCGCTCACACATTACAGGCTTGCGGGAAGAAGAAGGGAATGAGAGAGAGAGAGAGAGAGAGAGAGTTTGTGGAAGGAGGAAATAAAGTTTTCATTGCTGAGCTACTTTTGGTTAAAGTCATGAAAACAAGTTTAGGACTCGATTGCAACAAACCTGTGAAATCTCTTTCATGTTTTTTGCTTTCATTTTTCTGGATTTCATTCTTAATGGTTCAATTAAATGTTAGTAATCAAAAAGGATGTCTAATCCATTGACTTCATAAATCTTTAACAATGTAAAAATGTATCAAATTTTTAACAATGATAGAGTGCTGTGAAGTGCTTTTTCCCAAATTCCATGTTTACCATTTATTTTAGGATTACTAATTTTTTAGGATTCCGTTTTAATGGCTTAATATAATAACTTATTAAAATGTTATCAGTAATAGAGCAATTAAATACATTTTATTTTTTCCCCAATTCCATGTTTTCTGTTTTCATCTTCTGAATTAAATTTTATTTGTTTATTCAAATGTTAATAATCAAAAAAAGATGTATAATCAATTTTAATTAGTAAAACTTCTGACTACAAAAAGTCAAAGAAATATGTTTTATTTTTTCAGAAATTCTGTATTTTTCTGGATTATTTGTTATGATTGAATACAAATCTATTATCAAAAATTACATCAAACAAATGCATACATCTTTGACAATTTAATCTTTAAAAAAAATTGTGTAACATTTGAACAATTCCTGTCATTTTTTGGCAAAGAAAGTGCTGTAAAACAGAAGTTAACTTTTTAAAGTAAAACATGGAAGAAAAATAGTGTGATTATTCCTTAAAATTATATAATATTATTATAATATTATTGTTGTTAGTACTTTGAGACAAAAGTAATTTCTCTCACAATTTCAAGCTGTTATTTTGGTGAAGAGCTTGTCGTGAAGAGCTTTATTAATTTAAATTTAATTTTTATTAATCCAAAATTGACCAAATTCCGTGACATTATACAGTAAATTCCATTTGTATGACAGGATTCTGTCAGTCACTCAAAAAAATAAGGTGTTGAACGAACTTGATTAAATTGAGGAAAACTTTTCCACGAAAATGAATTAGATTTTTCAATCAAAATCTAATTTGTTTGAAATGATTTGTTGTAATCTTGTTGTATGAACTTAAATTCATTTAGTCATTCCTGCTAGATAAAGTTTTGTCAGGTTGACTACATTTAATTTTTGCCCTGCCTAAAATCACCAACATTATAATTTGAGCTAATTTCACTCTACAAGTTATTTCCAATGATAGAAGCTACTAGTGTTAATTAAAACCACTTTTTACAGAGTAATATTGAATATTACTTACGCAGGTCTGCGAATGAGGTTTAATGCATGTATAGTGTATACTGCACTGATAAAAATTATTTTGTGGTAAAGTAAATACTACAGAAAAAAACAATGTAATTTACATGAAAAAGTTAGTTCAGGCAAGAGTTAAAAAAAATTAAGTAAATTCTATATTAGTACTCAATTCAAGCATGTAGAAATGAAAACGTAAATATCAACGTTATAAAATTAAGTACAATTACTCAACTTGTCTGATACTGGTGTTCCCATCATGCACTGGGCCTTGAATAATTAATGAGGTTGATTTTTCACTGTTTTCCAGCTGTATTTACACTGTTTCATCATTGCTTTTGTTGTTAGGATTAGTAATGCGCCATTTTGTGACATTTGGAGTTCATTTTCTACTCAAAATGACACATTCACACACAAAAACGATTCATCAAATGTTACCGTCATTGTGTATTGTCTATTGAGGTCTCTGCGTTCACATGGCGTTTAACATCTGATATGTAGATATGCTGTCGTATATAATATCTAATGTATTAGTTATTTAGGTATTTTTAAGTAAAGCATATACTTTAAAAGTGTGGCTTAATTCAATATTATATTGTTTAAGTGAAATGTATTGCAAAGGAAACTTCAACTAAATAAATATTACTCAACCTTTTACTAGCAGTTAAAATTGCTTATTTTCTTTGTTACTTTCACTTAACTTAGTTAAGTAAAGTTTACTTAATTCCATTTGTGAAATTTACTTAAAAAATATTCGTGCAAAAACTTGCCAAAGAATTTAAAAAATTAGGTCAATTTTACTTATTGTTTTTTTCAGTGTGAGTGCCCACAGCCCTAAACTAAACACAGTCGCCACTCTTCTGCATAATGGTAAAAATTCAAAAACATTACAGAAAGTCCTCTAAGTTTCTAACATAACTGAACAGGGCCGGAGTGGGGCCACTTGTCAGCCCGGCAGTTTCAGGCCCAAGACCGGCCCACTTTTTCCAAGGTGGAATTCCAAATTAGCACTTTTTCCAAATTGGATAAATGAAGCAACAGTTCAGCTCTTACTATTGTGTAGTTTGTATTAACACCATGGTTCAACAAATAATGTAAAGGTTAAATAATAATTCACTTAGACTTTATATCACGCAATTCTGACTCTATATCTCTCAATTCTGACTTTATAACACGCAATTGCGACTTTATTTCAGGCAATTCTGACTTTATATCTCGCAATTCTGACTTTATAAGAAGCAATTGCGACTTTATTTCACACAATTCTGACTTTATATCTCACAATTCTGAGAAATAAAGTCAGAATTGCGAGATGTAAACTCGCAATTGTGAGATAAAAAGTCGCAATTATCTTTTAAAATGTTTTATTCTATGGCGGAAACAAGCTTCCATACCTCCTGGCCTCTTCTCCTCCCATCCTCCCTGACGCGTACCGTTACAGTAGGGCCGGCCGGCCCAGCTATCGGTAGGCGCCGGCGGTGCCGCTGTAGCCTACCTGAGAAAACGTTTTGGAAAAGACGGACTATGGACCCAACCAACTCTATAGGAGGGGAGGGGAGAACTCCCTCACATGGTACAACCCATGCAGAGGCTGCGGTGTCAGAATGCGGAACGTGTAATGTAACTAACGTGACAAATGTGAAAAAAAAATTTCCTCGACCGGCCCAAAAGTGAAGCGTCCCACCGGGAATTCTCCCGATTCTCCCGATTACCCACCCCGGGCCTGTAACTGAATATTAAACACTAATATTAAAGCTGCCGTCGGCAACATTTTTTTGATCAAATTCAGTGAAATTGACACTATAATCCGACAGAACAACATAAATAAGGTGGTTTTAGAAAAAAACCCGAGCTTCTAACTCCACCTGGAGCGTGTTATTTGTTTTGCAAAAATCCACCGCTCCGTCTCATCGGGTCCAATCAGCGCAGGGGGGTGTGAGATCTGACTGTCAATCACAGTTCGTGCACACGCCACCGATCCCCCCTCCCTCGCGCAGACGCGCACATTACAATATCACATGCACACGACATGCCTGAAGTTCGCCTGAAGATTGCACGAAGCGTGATGGCGGAGAGAAAATCTACTAACAAGCTTCCAATTCCTCGGTTATTGCTATCTATGGATAGATTAGCCAGGCCAGCCTACCTCCGAATCCATGGTGTTGATCGATGCTGAAGAGACAGACGCGTTCACAGAAAATCAGGTACACACGCACTGACGATGGGCGGGTGCTCGTTGGTAGTGGGGGAGGGGCATGAGAGTTGTAAACATTCAAAATTTTGGCTAAGTCCACTCAATCTGCCAGACTTGCCGACTGCAGCTTTAACATCTTTTCATTTACAGAAAAACACATAAAATAACACTTTAATCCCGAAATTTACCCTCCTAATGCAGTCCCTTGCAAAGCATGCTGGGAACTACAGATCCACTGCCCAGTTAGTTGTCAACAAAAATGATTCATGTAGTTTTCACACAAATTAAGTAAGTAAACTTCAGTTTTAAATATATTAGGTTGATTGAACACAATTAATTTGTGACAAAATATTAAACAATTGTGTTACTTTTGCTTATTTTAATTAATTAAATTTAACAAGAGGCAAAAATTCATTTTTTGAGTGAGTGTTTTCCACATCGCAGGGCTTAGAAACCCATGTGTTTTTTCCCTCATTTAAGCGGTTTGTTGCAAGCGCTGCTGGTCACATGTGACAGTAAACCAGCTTGACCAGTGAGCGTCCAAGGACTCAATCAGTGATAGCGGTTTGAAGTGGCAATTCATGATTAATACGTGATTAATATCTACTTGACTTAAAGTGTAGTTTGGATAATGTGTTCTCAGAGCTGAAATCAAGTGATCGTGTCTCTATGAAAGAGTGCAGATGGCTGTAATCTGTAATAGAGTTACAAGGTTTAATCAGTTTCGAGAGCGGCGGGTAAATGCCATGGAAGTGACCTTTCCCTGCCGGAATATTTTGACTGGAGGCTTGGACTGTTTGGTCTGTGTGAGAGGGTCTGGTAACTGTGTCTCTGTTTGCCACGCTTTGAGATTTGATGAAGCGTAAAGGTCAGAAGATGTTTGCGATTTCGCACATTTGCATGGGATACTTGAAGATCCTTTGAACTCAATCAGCGAGTCCTTCAGAGGATTTTTTTCCCCTAGTTTCGCTCTCATATTCCTCCTCATTTCACTGCGCTCCTGTGATTCTGACCTTGGCTTTTCTTCAAGTCCACTGAAGCGACACAAGTGAAAAGAAACACGTCTGCGCCGTCGGTTAGTGCTTGTTCGGTCTCTTATAACCGTAGGGTTTAAATGTGACCTGTTAAAAAGACTGTGGAGTGATTGGCTGATCTTGAGGAAGGACTAAACTGATTGAATCCTCTGAGGAATGCTGGGTAATCTTGTGCCAAGTGTTTTACTGAGTAGAACTGCAATGCATTTTTATAAACATAGCAACACTTCACATAATCAAATTGCTTTCTGAGTTATAAGGGTTTTTCTTTTTTGTGTGTGTTATAGTGGAATTATTTGTGATATTGCATGAGTGTCTATTTGATCTAAGTTGCAAATCAGATAAAAACAATTTAACTGGCTTGAATATCGGATCTATTTGGAGGAAATCTGAATAATGTTGGTCACGTTTTCTCAGCAGGGTCTTTAGATGGTAAATTCCCATCTTTGTGGATCAGCATGACATTGAAAAAAAGTAAATTAACTGGGAAATTGATGAAAACTATAATGATATCTAAAATAACACTGATTCAGCGCTAAGTAGAGCATTCGAATTAGCAAATTACAAAAAAAAAAAAAAAATCAGTAACACTTTATTTTACAGTGTCATTGTTACATTAAACGTAATTACTATAGTAATAACTATAAATTATGCATAATTACATGCATCTAACCCTAAACCAAACCCTCATCCTAATCCTAACCCTATAGTAAGTACATGCAGTTAATTATTATTACTAAGTACTTAAATGTATAATTACACTGTAATACTGACACCTTAAAGCTACACTGTGTAATTTTTTAAGTTGATTCTTAGCAAAAAAACACTTTGTTCTTTCAAAATGATATGTGCTCATTAATGTGTAATCACATCCACCAACTAATCAAGTATTCTCGTAAGTGTAGAATCTGCCATTTAGAATACATACGAGCGAGTCTCTCGAATGGCGGAAGCCATGTTGCGCCTCCATCTTGAAAATACATTAGCCAAAGAGGGACATACCTGGAAATTCAATCTTCGCCTTTCACGTTTTTACACTCAGTGACACCGTGACGAATGCGAGGGGGAGATTACTCGCGACTGCCGGCAGATTTAAATTAAAGGAGAACTCCGGTCAATTTTAACATTGAGCTCATTTTTTTGTACATTTGGAGTGCTGTCAATACAGAGAACAACGACAAAAATCAGTGTTGCCTACACCGTGTTATCCTCTTTTTAAAATTTGCACCCTGTTGACTTCAATGGGGCAAGTTTTAAACCTGCTTTTAGCCTCTTAACATCTTTGATGTGTCATTACAAGTGCCCAGCCAATGTGAGTGATTCCTTTAGAGTGAACACGGGTGAATCTGACTGCAGTAGATGTGAAAGATATTAATAAAAGTGATGTTATTTCAGCCAGCGCACATACCTGTATTTACATCCTGTTTTCGGCTGAAGTCCATAGTAGTCGATTGTCGAGTTCACGCGTATTGGTTTAGTACCTATGATCACGCGCGTGAACTCGACAATCGACTACTTTGGACTTCGACCGAAAACAGGATGTAAATACAGGTATGTGCGCTGGCTGAAATAAACATCATTTTTATTCATATCTTTCACATCTACTGCAGTCAGATTCACCCGTGTTCACTCTGAAGGAATCACTCACATTGGCTGGGCACTTGTAATGACACATCAAGGATGTTAAGAGGCTAAAAGCAGGTTTAAAACTTGCCCCATTGAAGTCAACAGGGTGCAAATTTTAAAAAGAGGATAACACGGTGTAGGCAACACCGATTTTTGTTGTTGTTCTCTGTACTGACAGCACTCCAAATGTACAAAAAAATGAGCTCAATGTTAAAATTGACCGGAGTTCTCCTTTAATACGGCCACCGTAGGAGTTAAAACGCCCTCGGAATGGGAGGGGCTAGAAAGTAATATTCAGTTGGTAGTCATAAACAATTTCACCGCTAGATGGGAGAAAATCCTACACAGTGTAGCTTTAAAATAAAGTGTAACCAAAAATTCTTTACAAATATAGATTTGAGTGGACATGATCTGTAAGTGAAGAGAGGAAAACATCAACAGATCCTGGTCAACATTGCAGACAATAGCGAAGTTTTCCATTTAAAGTTGCGAATTTAACTTATGCACAAAATTGTAATTTTGCATAAATCGTTTGTGAATGAAGCAGCGTTTCCATCCCATGTGTATCCCATGTGTTCAAGAGAACAAAATGGTCTCTTCCTAGGTAATTGGTGCAAAATATCAGTAATAAAAGTGTAAGTTTCTGCAATCGGGCTCTTTTCCCCTCCATCATAAATAACTCGGGTGTTTCAGAACCAACATTAGAGATGCTGTGATGCCATTGGTCCACTGGTTACTCCAGTTATCCAATCACAGCCTCTGCTGAGGAAAAGTCACATGTGGTTTTGAGGGATGTTTCTATCATTATTATTATTAAGTCACATTAACTCATCTTTACTTCTTTGTGTTTTCCAGATGCGCTTCGGACTGGTGGCCACACCTCGTCCCTGAACGCCCGACGGGAGGAATCCGCCATCGCTTGACTCGCTATCGTGACTGAACACAAACCGTTGCATTTCAACACCAACCCGCCGTTTATCCCCTCAGTCTCTTCAACCCTCTCCATGGCTAATCTTCTGAGTTACGTGTTGTTCCTGGTTCTCCGAACGTATGCCGCTCCTCCAGAGTTCATCCAAGCGACTCCGGCCCCGGAAAACCCTGGAAACGAGACTGTCACCCCTTCTTTGATCCCGCCTCCAGGAACCAGCAAACACACTCCTCACAGCATCATCATCGGCGTCCGGAAAGGAGGAACGAGAGCGTTGCTGGAAATGCTGGATATTCATCCGGAAGTGGCAGCGGCCGCCACTGAAGTCCACTTCTTCGACTGGGACGAGAACTACGCCAAAGGCTTCGATTGGTATCGCGAGCAAATGCCGTATTCGTTCCCGCATCAGATCACGGTGGAGAAGACGCCGGGGTATTTCACGTCTCCGGTTGCTCCCGCGCGGATTCACAGCATGAACTCGTCCATCAGACTCTTGCTGATCCTCAGAGACCCTACGGAGAGAGTCATCTCGGATTACACGCAAGTCTACTTCAACCGGCTGGAGAACCACAAGCCCGTTCAGGCCATCGAGAACATGCTGGTGAAGAACGGCGCGCTGAACACGCGCTACAAAGCGATCCAGCGAAGCCTCTACGACGTGCACATGAGGAACTGGCTCCAGCACTTTCCCCTGGAGCAGATTCACATCGTGGACGGAGACACGCTGATCCACGACCCGCTGCCGGAGCTCCAGCGAGTCGAGCGATTCCTCGATCTCCCGCCTCGGATCGTGGCGTCCAACTTCTACTTCAACCAAACCAAAGGCTTCTATTGCATTCGTAGCGATGGACACGAGCGATGCCTTCACGAGTCTAAAGGACGTCCTCATCCTCCGGTTAACAACTCTGTTCTCCGTCAGCTGCGTTTGTATTTACGCCAACACAATCTGAACTTCTACCGGCTTATAGGACGGAGCTTTAACTGGCAGTAGTGGGAGGAGCTAGAACTCGCATTCCGACCAATCAGAGTGGCCGAGTTGCTGATTGACAGCTGTACAAACTCCTCCCCCTCAGCCTTTGCTCATGAGAACGATCACGAACAATCTGACGAATATGATATTAAAACAGTGACTGTGAGGGGAAGATCTTTGCTGTCGAGTGTCTTTGTTGAGACGAATCTGGTTCTCTGTTCGTTTGATATTCTTGTACTTGATGATAATAAATGGTTTTGCTTCCTGAATATCGTGTCCGTTTCTTTAACACATGCATTGAGATGGTCAGTACAAGCTCTAATACTAAACTCTCAAACTAAAGCTGAACTGACTGAGTACAGAAACCACGACTGGCTCGTCTTTTATCCCTGAAAAGCTTGATTCTGTGACAGAGACTGTCTAAATGTAAATTACTCTTATTCTTAATACATTTGGCTGTACTTGCCCAATAAATTAATGCACATAATATGTTGATTCAAGTTTAAATTATTTTATTATGCGAGAAGAAAAAGTTTAAAATGATACGAGACACTGACACTCAATTATAGTTTAGTGTCATACTATACACAATTATATGTAGGTAAAATAACATTTTGCATTTGGGGGCTCATTGTGTAAATATATTAATGATTGTATCAATAATTTTAATATCTGGTATTTATAAGCACACCACAATAAATATAAATACATGATGCTGCAGTAATAATTATAAAAAATAATTTAAAAAAATGATATATATATATATTTTTTTTTTTTATTATTATTATTTATTTATTTATTTTTGCTTTTATTTTAGTTTTCAGTTTAAATTTTTACTACTTTTGTTATATGCTTCTCTCACGTTTATTACTTTTAGGTTGTTAAAAATATTTTTAACTGGTTTTAATTAATTTTTATTTGTTTTATTTTTAATTCAGTTTTAGTATTATTATTATGAGTTAATCATTTTAGTTCTTTTCTCTAAATTCTCACTTTTGTCTCGCTGTTGTGAGTTTATATCTCGCAATTCTGGCTTTAGTTCTTCTCACTTTTTCTTCAACTTAAATATTTCAAATAACACTTAAATATTGCTCCATTTTAATTTGTATTCATCTAATATTTATTCTATTTCAGCTTTATTTCAATTAACACAAATGTTTTTTAATAGTTTTAGTTAATAGTTAACCCCTGCAGTGCAGAATATATTGTCAGAATTGTTGTTGCCCAAAGGTAAAAGGTTTCGAGTGTCCTTTACTAAGTGCTAATGGCAATTTCAGCAGAACTTTTAATTGTTTGCATGTAACAAACTCCCGACGGTCGGAGACACAAACTCTGAACCTGAACCTGAAACTTGTCCTGAGAGTCAGCAGTTACACTGGAGATTAAGACCGTGGATTACCAGAGTTGGAGAGATCAGGAAATTGGAGTAAGAAAACAGCATCCGCTCTTTATCTTCTTCATCATCCCTTCCCTTCTCCTCTAACATCCTATCGCTGTTTCCAATCTCCACTTCCTTCTAACTCATCATCTTCCCGTTTTCCTGATGTTTGAACCCCGCAGTTTAGCGTGTGTGTGTGTGCAGCAGTTTAGCATGCGTGTGTGTGCAGCAGGTTAGCGCGTGTGTGTGCAGCAGTTTAGCATGCGTGTGTGTGTGCAGCAGGTTAGCATGCGTGTGTGTGTGCAGCAGGTTAGCGTGTGTGTTTGTGTGTGTGTGCAGCAGTTTAGTGTGTGTGTGTGTGTGTGTGCAGCAGGTTAGCGTGTGTGTTTGTGTGTGCAGCAGTTTAGTGTGTGTGTGTGTGTGTGCAGCAGTTTAGTGTGTGTGTGTGTGTGTGTGTGTGTGTGTGCAGCAGTTTAGTGTGTGTGTGTGTGTGTGTGTGTGTGTGTGTGTGTGTGTGTGTGTGTGTGCAGCAGTTTAGTGTGTGTGTGTGTGTGTGTGTGCAGCAGTTTAGCATGCGTGTGTGTGTGTGCAGCAGTTTAGCATGCGTGTGTGTGTGCAGCAGTTTAGCGTGTGTGTTTGTGTGTGCAGCAGTTTAGTGTGTGTGTGTGTGTGTGTGCGCAGCAGTTTAGTGTGTGTGTGTGTGTGTGTGTGCAGCAGTTTAGCATGCGTGTGTGTGTGCAGCAGTTTAGCATGTGTGTGTGTGTGTGCAGCAGTTTAGCATGTGTGTGTGTGTGCAGCAGTTTAGCATGCGTGTGTGTGTGTGTGCAGCAGTTTAGCATGCGTGTGTATGTGCAGCAGTTTAGCATGCGTGTGTGTGTGCAGCAGTTTAGCATGTGTGTGTGTGCAGCAGTTTAGCGTGTGTGTGCAGCAGTTTAGCGTGTGTGTGTGCAGCAGTTTTGTGTGTGTGTGTGTGCAGCAGTTTAGCATGCGTGTGTGTGTGTGCAGCAGTTTAGCATGTGTGTGTGTGTGTGTGTGTGTGTGCAGCAGTTTAGCGTGTGTGTGCAGCAGTTTAGCGTGTGTGTGCAGCAGTTTAGCATGTGTGTGTGCAGCAGTTTAGTGTGTGTGTGTGTGCAGCAGTTTAGCATGCGTGTGTGTGTGCAGCAGTTTAGCATGTGTGTGTGTGTGTGCAGCAGTTTAGCATGTGTGTGTGTGTGTGTGTGCAGCAGTTTAGCATGCGTGTGTGTGCAGCAGTTTAGTGTGTGTGCAGCAGTTTAGCATGCGTGTGTGTGTGCAGCAGTTTAGCGTGTGTGTGTGTGTGTGTGTGCAGCAGTTTAGCGTGTATGTGTGCAGCAGTTTAGCATGTGTGTGTGCAGCAGTTTAGTGTGTGTGTGTGTGTGTGTGCAGAAGTTTAGCATGCGTGTGTGTGCAGTAGTTTAGTGTGTGTGTGTGTGTGTGTGTGTGTGTGTGTGTGTGTGTGTGTGTGTGTGTGCAGCAGTTTAGCATGCGTGTGTGTGTGTGTGTGTGTGCGCAGCAGTTTACCATGCGAGTGTGTGTGTGCAGCAGTTTAGCATGCGTGTGTGTGCAGCAGTTTAGCATGCATGCGTGTGTGTGTGTGTGTGTGTGTGTGTGCAGCAGTTTAGCATGCGTGTGTGTGTGTGTGTGTGTGCTGTGGTCGAGTGTAACTCACTAATGACTCGTGACATGGATAAATCCTGCGATCCTGAACTCTTCACGTCACATCAAGCCTCTGAACACTGCTGACCTCAGCGCAGCTTCAGTGATATTTCTACCCGCCGATATTCATGAATAATCGTGATTTTGAAGTGAATGTTAAGAACTTCATATTCATATGCAGGGAGACGAAGCGCTGAATCCCATCAATTCTGAGCTTTAATATGTTCTCTTGAGCTTTAAAGGCTTTGAAGGTTCATCTGGAATGTAATTTCACATGCTTGACTCATGTTTAGTAGGTTTAGGTTCTTGGTTTTAATTTATTTTTTATTAAGTTTCACTTCAGTTCTTGATTTTGCTGCGTTCTCGTTATGGTCGCTCTTAAGTGTATGTAAGGTTGTATCTGCCATGGAATGAAAATAAAAATGAAAAGATAATTGCAACTCTGACCTTTTTCTTGCAGTTGTGAGTTTATATCTTGCAACTCTGACTTTTCTCACAATTTAGACTTTTTTCTCGCAAATGTGAGTTTATATTGCAATTCTGACTGTTCTCGCAAATCAACGTTTTTTTCTCGCAATTCTGACTGTTCTCGCAAATCAACGTTTTTTTTCTCGCAATTCTGACTTTTCTCGCAAATCAGTTTTTTTCTCACAATTCTGACTTTTTTCTCGCAAATCATTTTTTTTTCTTGCAATTCTGACTTTTCTCGCAAATCAACATTTTTTTCTGGCAATTCTGACTGTTCTCGCAAATCAACGTTTTTTTCTCGCAATTCTGACTGTTCTCGCAAATCAGTTTTTTTCTGGAAATTCTGACTGTTCTCGCAAATCAACGTTTTTTTCTGGCAATTCTGACTGTTCTCGCAAATCAACGTTTTTTTCTCGCAATTCTGACTTTTCTCGCAAATCAGTTTTTTTCTCACAATTCTGACTTTTTTCTCGCAAATCATTTTTTTTCTCGCAATTCTGACTTTTCTCGCAAATCAACATTTTTTTCTGGCAATTCTGACTGTTCTCGCAAATCAACGTTTTTTTCTCGCAATTCTGACTTTTCTCGCAAATCTGTTTTTTTCTCGCAATTCTGACTTTTCTCGCAAATCAACGTTTTTTTCTCGCAATTCTGACTTTTCTCGCAAATCAGTTTTTTTCTCGCAATTCTGACTGTTCTCGCAAATCAACGTTTTTTTCTCACAATTCTGACTTTTTTCTCACAAATCATTTTTTTTCTCGCAATTCTGACTTTTCTCGCAAATCCGTTTTTTTCTCGCAATACTGAATTTTCTCGCAAATCTGTTTTTTTCTCGCAATTCTGACTTTTCTCGTAATAGTGACTTTTTTTACTTTTTTAATAATTCTGACTTTATAACATGCAATTGCAACTTTATATGATGCAATTCTGACTTTATAACTTGCAATTGCTAGTTTATTTAGTTTAGTCGTGAGATAAGTCGCAATTACCTTTTTTTTAATTCAGTGGCGTAAACAAGCGTCCACATCTGTGTGTTCTGTGTACAACACTATGAAGGCCTCACTGAATCTGCAGCTCACGGGTACAAGTAGAAGCTCGCAGAACATTCCCAGCTTACAAGTTGTAGTTACGAGCTCTACGAGGATGTGAACGTTTTTACAAGCTGAAATCTGATAATTACAGTAATTACGGCATGGGGTGAGCGCACCTTTTTAGTACTTCAACTTACGCTCAGTATGCATTAAATACCCAGGATGATATTGACAACAGGCACTGAATACTGTATCCCACAAAGCAATGTGCTTTCCTTGACCCTTCACTTCCAGTGTAATGAATAATTCAGAATATCAGCTGTGATTTTTCATACACTGTCATAATTTAGTCAAACTGCTAAAAGTTTGAAGAAAATCAAAAGTAAAGCAAATTTTTATTTCCAAAATGAATGCCGAATGCCATATACACTACCATTCAAAAGTTTGAGATCAGTTTGATTTTTTAAATATTTTTTGGAAAGAAATTAATACTTTTATTCGGCAAGGACGCATTAAATCAAAAGTGACATAATGTTACAAAAGATTCTATTTAAAATAAATGCTGTTCTTTTGAGCTTTCTATGCATTAAATAATCCTGAAAAAAATATAATGTATCACCATTTCCACAAAATATGAGTGTTTTCAACATTGATAATAATCATAAATGTTTCTTGATCATCAAATCATCATATTAGAGTGATTTCTGAAGGATCATGTGAGACTGAAGACTGGAGTAATGATGCTGAACATTCAGCTTTGATCACAGGAATAAATTACACTTTACTGTATATCCACATAGAAAACAGATGATTACCTATTATAATAATAGTTCACAATTACTGTATTTGGTTTTTTTATGCAGCCTTGGTGCGCAGAAGAGACTTCTTTCAAAAGCGACCTCAATCTTTTGAACGGAATTATAATTAAATATGCACTGTGATTATATGTGATAACCTTATATAGCAGAAACATTTATCACTGCATAATGCTTAGTATTTCAGAAATAGCATACAGTATATATGTAGTGCACTAGTATCAGATGGTGTTTTGCTGTGTTTGAGTCACAGAGACGTGATCTCAGGACGGATGTGTGAGTGAAATCTGTCAGGAAATACTGACTTTTTCTGCAAGTTAAAAATATCACTTATAGCACCAGATGAGCAGCAGAAAGCTCTCTCTCTCTCTCTGTCTCTCTCTCTCTCTCTCTCTCTCTCTCTCTCTCTCTCTCTCTCTCTCTCTCTCTCTCTCTCTCTCTCTCTCTCTCTCTCTCTCTCTCTCTCTCTCTCTTTCTCTCTCTCTCTCTCGACAGTGACCCCGTGACCCCTGGCGTGACCCCTGGCGTGACCCATGGCGTGACCCGTCTGATCCAGTGTGTGTTTCACGATCACTCGGCTGGAAGTGAACACACTCGTCGTCAGCACAGAGGGACGATGCTCAGGTCAAACACTCGGCTTTTACAGGCTTATTGACACACACACTAGACTCTAGTGTTTTCTAGACACTCTTTGTGATTTCAATCCTGTCTGAATCAAACAGCTCTGCAAAACATCTTATCAAACCATTCAATTCAATTCAATTCAAATTTATTTGTATAGCGCTTTTCACAATACATATTGTTTCAAAGCAGCTTTACAGAAAGTGCATTTCAGAAATGTACATTGAGAAATACAGTTAGTTAATCATGTATTGATTTAGGGCATAAACATCGCCAGCGTCGAGTCGTCTCTTCACAGGCGCCGAGTCGTCTCTGCACGGGTGTTGGAGAATCTGTAGTTTCCATGAGAGGCTGGATACAAACTGGAGCTGACGATCTGTATTTACCTCGGGACTAGCGTCCCGAGATAACAACAGAAAAGCATATGGGAAATAATTAGCGTAGCTGCTGTTCGCAATATTAATGCATTCAATCTGATTCAACTGTAGTATAAAATGTAAGTATTATGTGAATGCCTGGCTGAAGAGATGCGTCTTTAATCTAGTTTTAAACTGGGAGAGCGAGTCTGAGCCTCGAACAATATCAGGAAGGCCATTCCACAGTTTAGGAGCTAAATGTGAAAAAGCTCTCCCTCCTTTAGTGGACTTAGATATCCTAGGAATGACCAGAAGCCTCGAATTTAGTGATCTTAAAGAGCGCGATGGATTGTAGGGCGATAGAAGTTCCGTTAAATACACGGGAGCTAAACCATTTAGGGCTTTATAGGTCAGTAGCAATACTTTGTAATTGATACGGAACTTTATAGGTAACCAATGTAGAGACGACAGAATCGGTGTTATATGATCGTATTTTCTTGATCTAGTAAGAACTCTAGCGGCTGCATTTTGGACTAACTGTAGCTTGTTTATTGAGGATGCAGGACAACCAGCTAATAAAGCATTACAGTAATCTAGTCTCGAGGTCATGAATGCATGAACTAACTTTTCTGCATCAGAAACAGATAGCATGTTACGTAGCTTAGCAATGTTTCTAAGGTGGAAAAAGGCTGTTCTTGTAACATATGAAATATGATTTTCAAAAGACAAGTTGCGGTCTAATATAACACCCAGGTCTTTTACTGTAGAGGATAAAGTTACAGGACACCCTTCTAAATTAAAGTTGTATTGTAAGAGGTTTTGTGGGCAGTTTTTTGGACTAATAAGTAATACCTCCGTTTTATCTGAATTTAATAGCAGAAAATTACATGTCATCCAGTATTTTATATCTTTAACACACTCTGTTAATTTAGATAATTTAGCGTTTTCATCTGGTCGTGATGAAATATATAATTGAGTGTCATCAGCATAACAGTGGAAATTAATTCCATGTTTTCTTATAATATTACCAAGTGGCAGCATATATATTGAGAATAGTAGAGGGCCTAACACAGATCCTTGCGGTACACCATAGTTTACTGACGTTATATTCGATTTTTCCCCATTTACGCAGACAAAATGGTAACGGTCTGATAAGTATGATCTGAACCAGCTTAATGCCTGTCCTTGAACACCAGTATAATTTTGTAGTCGGTCTAAGAGTATTGTGTGATCTATAGTATCGAACGCAGCACTAAGATCAAGTAAAACTAGTATTGAGATACAGCCTTGGTCAGAAGCTAAAAGTAAATCATTTGTGATTTTAACGAGCGCAGTTTCAGTGCTATGATGCGGCCTGAATCCTGACTGAAATTTTTCATAGATATCATTTTCTTGCAAGAAAGAGCCCAGTTGAGCGGACACAACTTTTTCTAGTATTTTAGACATAAATGGAAGATTTGAAATGGGTCTGTAATTTGCTAGATTATTATGATCTAATTGTGGTTTCTTAATAAGAGGTTTTATAACTGCCAACTTGAATATTCTTGGAACATGACCTAAGGATAAAGACGAGTTAATAATATTGAGAAGAGGCTCTTCCACTACAGGTAACACTTGTTTCAGTAGTTTAGTTGGTATTGGATCTAATAAACACGTTGTTGGTTTAGATGCAATGATAAGTTTATTTAACTCTTCCTGTCCTATAGTTGCAAAGCGCTGTAATTGTTCTTGCGGGGTGATAATTGAGGCTGAATCATAAGACACCATTAAAGATTGTACATTTACAATTGTGTTTCTGATGCTTTCTATTTTCTCAGTGAAGAAATTCATAAAATCATTACTACTACACTGTGACGGAATATTTTGCTCCGGTAACGTCTGTTTATTTGTTAGTCTAGCGACGGTGTTAAATAAAAACCTAGGATTATTTTGGTTGTTTTCTATTAGTTTGCGGAGATGCTCAGCCCTGGCTGCTTTTAGGGCCTTTTTATAACGTGACATACTGTCTTTCCATGCGATTCTAAAGACCTCTAGATTAGTTTGTTTCCATTTACGCTCTAAATTACGGGTTTCTCTCTTTAGAACATGCGTAACACTGTTGTACCATGGTGCTTTAGTTTTCTCTCTAACCTTTTTTAATCTAATTGGTGCAACGATGTCTAATGTACTAGAGAAAATGGTGCTCATAGTGCTAGTCATTTCCTCTAGTTCATCTGTTTGTTTGGGTTCACTGAGCAGCTGAGACAGATCAGGTAAGCTATTTGAGAAATGATCTATAGTTGTTGGAAGGATTGTTCTGCCTGGTCGATAACGCGGCGCAACATGACAAATTTCAGCGGTACGTAGTATGCAAGTGACCATGTAATGGTCAGTGACTTCATCACTTTGCGGTATAATATCTATATCGGTTGGATCGGCTCCATGTGATATAATTAAATCTAGCGTATGATTAAGACGATGAGTTGGTCCGGTAACGTTTTGCTTGACCCCAAAGGAGTTTAATAAATCTGTAAACGCAGCCCCTAAAGCATCATTTGAATTATCTACGTGTATGTTAAAATCTCCAACAATTAATGCTTTATCGACATTGACCAAAAGATCTGAGAGAAAGTCTGCAAACTCTTTTAGGAAATCAGCGTAAGGCCCAGGCGGTCTATATACAGTAGCCAAGGCTAGAGATAATATGGATTTCTTTCTTACATCTAAGAGAGTAACATTTAGCACAAGTACTTCAAACGAATTAAACCTGTGACCTGTTTTCTGAGTAACAGTAAGAATATCTTTATAGATTATAGCAACACCACCGCCACGACCAATCAGACGGGGCTCATGCTTGTAACAGTATCCAGGAGGAGTAGACTCATTAAGACCGAAATAATCATTTGGTTTAAGCCAGGTTTCAGTAAGGCAAAGTACATCGAAACTATTATCTGTGACCATTTCATTTACAATAACCGCCTTAGGTGTAAGCGATCTGATGTTTAAAAGACCTAGCTTTATAAATTGTTTTTGTTCACTAATATTGAGATTTTCTGGTTTAATCACAATTAGATTTTTCTTAGATCCTGCAGTAGATTTATTATTTGATCTCACTAAACGAGGAATAGACACAGTTTCAATATAATGTTCCACATTGGTACTTATATCAATTAAGTTTGGACAGCAAAGAGTGTGATTTGGACTTTGACTTACTAGTCATATGGTGTGTAGCGTCTTGGAGATGTTGTCCGACAGAAGAGCCGCTCCGATTCTGCTGGGGTGAAGGCCATCAGCACGGAAGAGCCTAGGTCGCTCCCAGAAAAGATTCCAATTATTTACAAAGAGCAGTCTCTGTTCATTACACCATGACATTAACCATTCATTTAGAGCAAATAATCTACTGAACCTTTCGTGTCCTAGTCGGTAGGTGGGAAGCGGTCCAGACACGATGATCGTTGTTTCAGGCGATGTACTGCGTACCGTCTCGATCAGGCTCCTGTAGTCCTTCTTCAGAACCTCCGACTGCCGTAGCCTGATGTCGTTCGTTCCCGCGTGCAGCACGACAGCTCCGACGGGCTCGTCACCGTTCAGAATCCCGGGAACCTGTGCAGCGACATCGAGAACACGAGCACCAGGAAAGCAGTGAGTGCGAACCTTACCTTTACCTATGGTAGCACGGACATGCCGGACGATGGAACTGCCGATGATCACAGCGTCGCATTCCGTCTCGCGTAGAGGGGAGAAGCGGTTCCGGGTGGAGATCTCGAAGGCCGGGAGGGGCGGAGAGGTCCTAGCTCTGGTCCTGGCCCGCGTCTTCCGCTGTGGAATCACCCAGGGTCCATGTTGTTGTGTCGGTGCCGGAGTGAATGAAACCAGGGATGATCGCATCCTGGGCAGAGAAACACATGGAGTAGACGAGGTCGGAGTCAAAAGGTTACTAACCACTGACCTGTGAGCATCGGCGCGTGATGTTTCAAGCGCGAAACGTCGATCTCGTAGCTCGGCCTGTCTCTCTAGTAGGTCGCGGATCTGCTTCTCCACGGATTCCAGCTCTAACTGCACAGAATGCAGCTCGAAGGTGTCCTCACCTGCACTCAAAGGTAACGTTAGACACACATCCGTTATATTCGCCATTATAGCAGATGTGCTATAATGGCGAATTATAGCTTTCAGTGATACGGGTGTAAATAAGTCGATCGATAGGCGCGACCACGCGTGTAATGCTAGCGGGCTAAGGCTAGTAGCGGAAGTTCGAAAGGTTGGATATATGTAGCGATATCAGAGCAATCCGATTGTTTTTTAAGGAGAATAGTATTCCAGATATGTTCACACGCTATAAAAATGAAAAAGTTCGTTTGTAAAAGAGTGTAAAGAAGAAAAACAAGGTTTCTGAATTAATTCGACGGAGCTCCAAACACAACAACGCACTCAGTCGCGACGCATGCGCAACCATGTGAAATAACAGGTGCTGCATCCCATCCGACGAGAAAAGAAGATTGTATAATATTCTGTTTATTTCTTGTGCAGCTGTTATGATTGTTTTATACACTGTAAAATCCAACAGTGATTCTAACTAACACTTTTTAGTTAACTTTACTTAATGTCTTAACTTAAAGGGATAGTTCGGCCAAAAATGATATTTAACCCATGATTTACTCACCCTCAAGCCGTTCGAGATGCATATGTCAATAATTTTTCAGACGAACACATTTTCAGTTATTTTAGAAATTGTCTTAGATCTTTCAGTGGTTATAATGTGAAGTTATGGGGTCCACCTCCTTCAAGTCCCAAAATGTGCATTCATCCTTCACAAAAGTAATCCATCCGGCTCCAGGGGGATAAACGAAGGCCTTCTGAGGGTAATCCGTGTGGTTTTGTCGTAAAAATATACATATTTAAAACTTTATAAATGAAAATATCTTGCTTCCGGCAACGGTTGACGCGCGTTCACGGGAGATGGATGCCGGCGTATGACGTAGGACGTAGCGTAGGAAGCGTCGTGACGTAGAACGAACGCGACAGCGCAGCCAGAGAGCAGAGCAAAACAAAACTCCACTCAGGATTTCCGTGAAGAGTTATTTGATTTAGCTATACTTAAGTTTTTTATTAGGCTTAAAATGGTTCGGCCTGCATCTACCCTGGATGCTTAAACTTATTTAAAACTGTAAGGTTACGCGCGCAGGCGTCAAAGGAAGATGCACCAGTAGCATTTCACAGATTCTACGTCACGACGCTTCTACGCTACGTCCTACGTCCTACGCCGGCATCCATCTCCCATGAACGCGCGTCGACCGTTGCCGGAAGCAAGATATTTTCATTTAGAAAGTTTTAAATATGTATATTTTTACGACAAAACCGCACGGATTACCCTCAGAAGGCCTTCGTTTATCCCCCTGGAGCCGGATGGATTACTTTTGTGAAGGATGAATGCACATTTTGGGACTTGAAGGAGGTGGACCCCATAACTTCACATTATAACCACTGAAAGATCTAAGACAATTTCTAAAATAACTGAAAATGTGTTCGTCTGAAAAAAGATTGACATATGCATCTCAAACGGCTTGAGGGTCAGTAAATCATGGGTTAAATATCATTTTTGGCCGAACTATCCCTTTAATTGTAAAAATCTAGTAATCTGCACTATTCACATACTATGTTTTGTTTACTAAGAAAACCCAAGTTAAGATGAATTGATTGGTTTGAGTGTGGTTACTGAGGCGGGGAAAATCTTAATGGACGTTTCACTCATTTCCTCCACTTTTGCAGTTATTTTTCTCTGTTTGCATTCACTCATTTCCCAAAGTCTTCTTGAATGTTGAAATTTGAATAAAACTGAAAAATTTGAGAGAACATCACATAAGCTGACTTCATAAATTGATGTTGATTTTCCTAAAATGTTTTAGTCACCATTATGGTGATTAGTGTTCCCTTTGGTTGGGCACTTGGAACTTCATTTATACTATTGTAATTCTCTTCCCATTGATGCAGCGATTGCAACAAGAAATCAGTTATTCGGTTTCAAAGGAAGAGAAGTGTGTATATATATGAATGAATGAATGATGTATAACATAACTATATTTCAGGTCAATTAATGATCTTTTATAATTTTGTTGCTAACACTTATGTCCTACACACCTTGTGAAACTTTTAATTGTGTTGATATAATCCCTCTATATTTGTGACAATCTTGTAACTGATCATGCTTGAGTCACACAGACTTCAACATTCAGCATGCAAAACACAACAATGGTAACAATTATATTTTATTTAAAGTAAATGATCAAGTACTCTCTACAGTTCTTTTTTAGTTACTAGAACTCTAGTGTAAGTGAACTATACGAACTAAGCATTTGTCAGTACCACATACTATTCCTATTTCACTTTACTTGTTTTTTTTTAAGGCAATCGGTTTGCATGCTTTATTTAAGTAAGTCCAACTAATTAGATTTTACAGTGTAGTTTTATATTTTGTATTTTTATTGGAATATAGTAAAAAAAAAAAAAAAAATTCTCATTACATTCATGATATTTTTATTTATATTTATGAATATTCTGTTTATTTCTTATGCATCTGGCATGATAATTTCATAATTATTTTTACATACTTTTTTTATGGAAAGCACTTTAATTTAACATTGTGAATAATATGTGCTTTATAAATAAACTTGCCTTTTCTTGCCTCTAATATGCTTAGAATTGTAGCATACATAATCAGAGTTAATTTTATGGTGAATTTTGCCAAGGATAAAACCGAAATTACTGACAGAAACAATTTCTAATAAATTTACATTTTATACAGTCTAAACGTTACAGTCTAAATCATTCTAATATGATGATTTGATGCTCAAGAAACATTTATGATTATTATCAATGTTGAAAACACTCATATTTTTGTGAAAACCATGATACATTAGATTTTTCAGGATTCTTTGATTAATAGAAAGTTCAAAAGAACAACATTATACATTTATTTACTGTCACTTTTGATCAATGTAATGCATCCTTGATGAATATAAGTAATATTTTTTTCCAAAAGACCCCTTTGAACGGTATATATATATATAAATCTGGATAATCATATGCACTTGAATAAAATCAACAGCAATCTCAATCCAATCCTCATCAGGAGACAATAATGATTTAAGAAAGCAAATGGTGCCTAGTGCTTTAAAGATGAGGAAGATGCACAGACTTTCTTCTTCTCCTCCTCTGTTGCTCTTATTATTTTTCATTTTTCATGTTTTATTACGAGCGTTGAGTGTTTTAATGAGGACCTGTCGCTGACCTGTTCACATTAATGCTGTTCATTAGAAAGATCAGAGATATTTAGTTCGCTTTCTTCCGTTTTCTATCATATTCTCCTTCAGTCTTTTGGGCTTTAAATTTCTTACAAGCAGATTTCTGCGGTGAACCCCGAGCTCTACATAGAACGGCTTTTCATTGGTCTGCATTAATTATTAACATGTTTGTTGATTTATTTTTTATAGCTCACAGCAGAGAACTGACTTTTGATGTGATCCGGAGAGCCGGAGCTCGAGTTCAGGGAAACATTTGCATGCAAACATTTCTAGATCTGAGAGTCAAAACTAACTTTTAATGAACTGATCTGTTCAGATTTGATCCTGTGAAACACACACATGCTAAACAACTGGAGCAAGTGCTTATATTCCCATCATTTAAAGACCAAAATTATGCATTTATATTCTTTATCTCACTGCCTGTCCATGAAAAGTTCATCACACCAAGGGAGTCTTTGGGGGAAACTATTAGTATTATTAATTCATATTTTGTCTATATTGTTTTTAGATTTGTATTTATTTCCAGATAATAATATTAGTGCTTCAACACTAAAATTGTTTGTTTATTTGAAGTATTTCCAAATAATATTTATATTTTATTTTAGCTTCATTTCAATTAACAGAAATAATTGTAATAGTTTCAGGGTTTTTATCTTAACTCATGTTTTCTTCATAATATTATGAAGAACTGATCACCGAATTTGCCAGTTTCCCAGGTTAAACGTCTAATCTAATCTTTGTAAAATGCGTAGTTTTGTTTGAGGCATTTATTTCGCACTTTGTTTTCTGAGAGAGTCTGATGGCAATGTCTACACACATTGTTCGCTAAGTTGCACACAGAGAGAAATGAAATGAAAGTTTTCCCATGTCATGTCTGTTACTGTGGTGTCAGTTCCAGCCGATGCCTGTAAACACCAGATAAAGACCAAATGAACTGCGCTCAGTTATTGAACATGTCAGATGTGAGGGTCAGCTCTATTCAGCTGGTTCTTGGCCTGAATAAAAACTCAAATGTCTGACTAACGCTCTTTAGTCGTCCAGTAAAGATATCTGAACGCCTTTAAAACCAGGTCATATTCACTGCGGCCTATTTTAAGACCAGAAAGATTTGATTTTGATCACACTTAAGCACATTTACCATTCTAAGTCTTATTTGTTTAATGCCAAAAAAAAAAAAAATTATACATCATGATATGCATATTTTTTATCTGATGAAAACCTAATAAAATTATTTAATAATGTATTTACATATCATGATAATTTTATTCTGGCTTTAATGTATCCTATAAATAATCATTTTTGTTATTGTATTTTTACTGGAATATAGTAAAAAAAAAAATACTGCATTAAAATAATGAGATTTTTGCATGGAAATGTTTTTAATTGCTATCAAATTAATGTCAAAATACACAAATAAAAATCTGATGATAACAATAAAATTATTAATTTATGTATTTATACATCATCATGGTATTTGTTTGTTCTGGCTTTAATTTATCCTATAATTAATCATTACATGATTGTATTTTTACTGGAATATAGTGCAAAAAAAAATCTCATTACATTAATGATAATTTGCATGGAAATGTTCTTAATTGTTATCAAAATGTCAAAATGCATTTCTTTCTTTTTTCTTTTTTGTTCAGACTTTAATTTATCCTATAATTAATCATAGCATTAATTGCATTTTACTCCAGGAATAAAGTACAAAAGAAGTATACAATAACTTAATGAAATTATCGATTAATGTATTTATACATCATGATAATCTTTTTTCTGACTTTAATTTATCCTGTATCTAATCATTGCATTATTGTATTTTTACTGGAATACAAAAAAAAAAAAAAAAAAAAAATCATGGAAATGTTCTTAATTGTCATCAAAACAATGTCTAATGCAAAATAAAAATCCAATGATAATATCATAAAGTTATTAATTAATGTATTTATACATCATCATACTATTTTTGTTCTGGCTTTAACATATCCTATAATCATTGCATTATTGTATATCTACAGGAATAAAAACACTGCATTACAGTAATACACAGAATATTGCATGAAAATGTTTATAGATGTCATCAAAAGAATGCAAAGAAAAGATTCTAGCTTCATTTTCTTTCTGAAACTATAATTTCTTGCTACTTTTGATTGTTTAATGGACGTGATTTCATTTGTTTTCTCCTTTCTTCAGATGATCAGCAACACCTCAGAGTAAATGTGGAGGTCAGAGAACAGATATCCGGCCGTTATCTCTCCATCTCTGTCTCTCTCTACCTTTATAATCTCTCTCCTCATCTCATCCCTCGTTCCCAGTGTAACCGTATTCTCAGAGTCTCTGCCGTCGGCTGCTTCTCACTCTCAGTAATTGATCTGATGATTATGATGATGATATCTGATGCGTATCTCTTCTTTGAGTTGCTAAATTCATCCTGTCAGTTCATTTGTTGTCAAGGAGAGAAGCATGAACAGCTTGGGTTTGCGGGTGTGTAAACGTGATGCTCGCTTTTGCACATGCGTTTGTTTTAATTCTGTTAACTCTACACGCGATCATAATGGATTATGTGTGCATGCATGCTCTTATAATCGCTGTTACCTTCTGTCTTTTGAGTCTGCGCAGACATTCATCTCCCCTTTGTGTTTGTTTATCCAATATTTGGATTCATTTAATGATGCTTTCAAATGGAGCACATTTGACCATGTTTAAACACACAGAATTGCACTAAAATGCACTAAAAATGCCCAGGGATTCTGTCTGGGTCTGTTTATTAGCATGAACCTCCTCCAGCAATAATGCGTTTAGTCAGCAGTGCATTCATATGCTGTTATTGTCTGCAATGTCAGAACTACAGTACTGCGTCTGCATAAATAATTCACTGCGCAGCAATGCAGTTCATATACAGCCTCCTAACTGTATATGTGAATCATAAAAGGCATGAAGGTAATTGTTGTAATACAATAAACCCAGTATATGCATTGACACGCAGTGACCTCCAATAGTACTTGTGCACTATAAGACAAGTCTTCTCTTCTCCGGATGCTAATCCATTCTGTCGTGTCATTTAGTATTCAGCGAGCTCATTATATCGATGCTGTCGAAGAGCAAAGCATCAGTTTGCAGGTGTGTGTGTGTGTGTGTGTGTGTGTAAGCTCATCTTCAGTGGATTCACTAGGCTACATTAACTAGAAGCTCAAAGAGACACAACGCCGTTTGCCTTGATTTTCAACACCAGATCTGTTGTTTTAGTATTTTCCCAGCTAACAGGAAACGTTTCCAGAACGTTCTTCTAACGTTTTTTAAATGTTATACAAAAATAATAATAATTCAGTTTAGTTTACAAGTTTACAATCTCTAGTTTCCATATTTGTTTTTTTAAATTAATTACAGAGGAGCAGTGATTTATCTACTGAGAATATTTCATATTCATTAGGCGTGTTCAGGCCTTTATTTTGAAATAGCGATGGACATGAAAGATCATGAAGAAACCTCAGTTTGTTTTCATGCCAAAAGTTCAAAAGATAACACCAATTCAATTTTATGAAAAAAAAAAAAGGAAAATGTTTTAAATATAAAGAAAGGGAAAAAAAAGATGGATTGTGGATTTGTGATGCGGTGGCGAAGCTATAGGTGTTTTTTATGCGTTTATTAGAGGTTGCATTTAAATCAAATCAAATACAAATCGACCCACATTACTTCTGAATGGAATGTCTACTTCATAAATTGTATGAAAATTATGGAAATATATGGTTCAGACAGAGCCCGTCTACGGAGAGCCTGCCCACTCCCTATTAAGTCCTATTGTAGCGAATTGTGGTTGTAGTTCCACCAGAGCTCCACTTGGGGCGATCGCCCATGAGTGCAGAATGAATGGGAGTCTATGGAGCTAGACGGCTAAATGTGTCTCTTTCACCCGATTGCTGTTGAGAAATCTCAGATTTGATTGTAGGTTTTGCAAGTTCAACATGGGTTATAGGTCGAAAGTTGAATGAACGAGTACTTATGTCCTTTCCATTTCTTACAGGTTGAGTTGTTGTTGCCCATAACAAAAGAAAAGGGAATTTTGAGGGGTATAGCGCCATAGACCTCCATTCATCCTGCACTCGTCCTGTGAGCGCCCTCATGTGGAGCCAGAGTGGAACTGCAACCAGTTCAGAAGCCGGAAGTTACTGAGAGTGGAAGTTCTTCCCTTATTAGACATTCTCTGGTTCAGATCACTCAAACCATACATGGAAATGGAGGCACACTTGTATGGTCAGTAATGGAGCTTGGATGTCCACTAGTGGACGCGTTTGGTACTGCGCCTAAACAAAATCTGACTGACAGCTCATTTATTAAGATATCAACCTTTTCTTGCAGTTTTAGAGTAAAACATGTCTATATTCCAAAGCATTCTTAAATTACAACCATTTAAGTTTGAATAGTGATTTTCATGTGTGAAAAAAGGGGGGTGACAGTTGAGGGATTAACATTTGCATAACCAATAAAAACGTATTTAGAACATTCAGAGAACATTCAGAAATATCTGAGAACATATATTTGTCAGCTGGGCTCACAACTTGTTTTCGTCAGATGTTTTGCTTGTAAAATATGTTTGTGCATCTTAATGTACAATCACTGGCGTTTGATTTAGCATCTGAGACTGAGACAGCAGAAGATCAATGCATGCCTGCACACATATAAGAGAAGACAAAACTACTTTAAGGAAATAAAAGCATCCTCCACTAAATCAGTGCTCATCTGAGTTTTCCTCTCATTTCTTTCGGATGCATGTGTGGTTCCACTCGTGCGCTTCAGATGCATTGTGTTCCCTCTACAGAAACACAATAAGTGAGTTAATGAATGTGTGTGTGTGTGCCTTCTGCTCTCTCAGACAGAGTGATAAAGTAGAGGATGCCTCCATTCATTCACTATCTGCCTCGCCGCTTCGTTACCTTGTTAAAAAGTCAATTAAAAGGAAACAAAGACGGGAGGGAGAATATTGTCTCTGTGCTGAAGGAAGCACTGGCCTTCAGATGCATATTATGAGTCCTTTGAGAAAGTGCTGGAAATCTCAGTTAGTCATGAGCATCTGAAAGCAGACGCACATTCTGTCGTTCATCACAGATGCACTGAATCCGTGCTTTAGAAGCGGAGTTTATGTGCGAGACCAGATGTTTCACGGGCTGAAAAGATGCATTTATGTTGACGTGTTAATGAGGCGTGCGTTCATAAACATACAGGCGTTATATTATACAGCTGTGATGATCAAAGCTGTCTCACTAACGCTCTGTAGTCGTCCAGTAAAGACATCTCAACGCCTTTGAAACGCGCGGTAAAATATCAGGGTCAAACACACGTCCAGCTCATGGTCACTGCAGTCTATTTTAAGATTTTGATGACACTAAATCACATTTTACATTATAAATCATGTTTGTGTAATGCAAAAAAAAAAAAAAAAAAAAAAAAACTAATTTATGTATACATTATAATATGCATATTGCCAATCTGATGATAACCTGATTAAAATTATGAATTAATGTATTTATACATCACTCTAAAAATGCTGGGTTGTTTTTAACCCAATTTTGGGTCAAATCTGGACAAACCCCAAATTTTAAAATTTAACCCAACGCCTGGGTTTGTCCATATTTGACCCAAGTTTGGGTTGAAACAACCCAGCATTTTTTAAAAGTGTAATGATAGTATTTTTGGCATTAATAATCATTGCATGATTGTATTTTACTGAATACACCACAAAATAATACTGCATTAAAATAGAGAATTTTGCATGGAAATGTTCTTAATTGTCATCAAAATAATAATAATAAAAACTTGATTAAATTAATAATTAATGCATTTATTCATCATGATAATATTGTTTTGTTTGAGCTTTACCGTATCCTATAATGTCAAAATAATGTCAGAAATGTGAAGGAAAGTATGCTTGATTTTGTTCCTGGAATTTTTCCCCACTTTCTTTTGATTTTGTGCTGATATATAGACACGTCTTGTGAGATTCACCCATTAAGACTTGTTTTCAGGAAATATGTTTTTCCTTGTATATGCAGATTTTTTTACTCTCGAGCATAAAAGTCACAGAATTGATCTTTTGCAGTTTTGCTTCTGCAAATGTCCGTGTTTTGATGTTTTAACTGAGAGTGGTGTATTGGAGAGTGTGTTCTGATCTCTGAGCTGCAGTGAGTGTGTGTGAGTGTGTGTGATGTTCCTCTGATCACTATGGCAACACCTGCTCAGACCGGAGCTGGGAAACAGATATGAAGAACTGGGATGTGTTCCCAATGCAGTGCTCGTTCTTAAAAGCACAGGCTGTAAATAAATAACTCGAAACGGAGCATCAGAATGAGGAAGAAAGCTGATTTGTTGGCGCCTGACGGGATCAAACTGCTGATCTACTGGGGTTTTCACACACAACCATCTCTAGGGTTTACAGAGAATAGATCAAATAAGAGGAAATGATCCAGTGTGTGAAAATGCCTTGTTGAGGTCAGAGGTCAGAGGAGAATAACCACACTGGTTCAGCTGAGAGAAAGACAACAGTGACTCTAATCATTCACTGAACTGGTACAGTACACTCTTAAAACAATGCAGGGTCGTTTTAACCCAGAAATGGACAAACCCAGCCACTGGGTTACATCTGTACATTACATGTTTAACCCAGTGGTTGGGTTTTGCCTTATTTGACCCAAATTTGGGTTAAAACAACCCTGCATTTTTTTTAAAAAAATATGTAATATATGTAAAACCACTGACTATTGAACTTTCTCTTCACGCACAGAGTCAGAGATGATCTGCACAAGATGCATGTGTAGAAATACTTCTACAGTGATGAAGCAGCCAGCAGGAGGCGCTCCGTGTCCAGCTGACCCATACTGTGACCCATACTGTGACCCATACTGTGACCTCAGAGTCAGAATACACTCTTCAGTGAACCTTCATTCACATTCACCTAAAGAGTGGCTGTCTCTATTCATCCGGCTGTTGGCACGAGTGTTTGAGGAGAGAAATGGCAGAAGTGTGTTTTACTGTAAACGTCCTCTGAGTCACGATTCACATGTGAGGACAGATGATGATCAGTGTGTGTTCATGCCTCCTTCAGTGTGTGTGTGTGTGTGTGTGTGAGAGAGAGAGAGAGAGAGAGAGAGAGAGAGAGAGAGTGTGTGTGTGTGTGTGTGTGTGTGTGTGTGTGTGTGTGTGTGTGTGTGTGTGTGTGTGTGTGTGTGTGTGTGTGTGTGAGTGTGTGTGTTCATGCCTCCTTCAGCTGTCATCTCCACTCAGTGTTTTAAACAGGCTCTGATGCCCCCGTGTGTGTGTGTGTGTGTGTGTGTGTGTGTGTGTGTGTGTGTGTGTGTGTGTGTGTGTGTGACCCGCTCGTGCTGTGATTGACAGATCATTACCTTCAGACAAACCACACAATAACCTTCAATGAAGAGTGACCTTCACAAATCTCAATGCTTCACTGGTACCTGTTCTCTCTCTGTGTGTGTGCGTGCGTGCGAGCGAGCGTGTGTGTGTGTGTGTGTGGCAAAACTACTCTCGTCATGCTTTATACCCCTGAACATTTGTTCATTTCTGTTGGTTGTTGGACAATGGCTCTCTCTCTCACACACTCACACACACACACACACACACACACACACACACGAGTGTTTAATGTTTCTGCTGTTCCGGTCATTCTGACCCAGGAATTATTTCATCACTCCAGTCTTGTAAAAGCTGCTCAAGCATAATGCTCACATTGTCATGCTATTTTTAACAGATTTCAACGGAGAGCTGCTTTACTTGAGCTTTATATCTTGATACTACGACCCTAAAAAGTATTTAGACACTTAAATCACACTTAAAAATTTCAGTGTCATTGCATTAGATGTTGATCTATATCTGTCTGAAACTCTTGTATAACCTTTGAACTACAACCTTAGATCAGACAAGGCTTCATCAAGGACACCAGGGTTTATCTCGACGAACTCTTATACACAAAAGTTTCAAATAATTCAGATTTTACAGATAATACCCATTAAAATATATTCAGATACAAAATAGTCATTTTAAATTATATTAATATTACAAAATATGTTTTTCATAAAAGTTTTTTGAAATATTATAACATATTATAGCTGTGTTCTATGTGCATATATACATATATATGTGTGTATATATTTTAATTTTCATTATTAAAGAAAGAAAGAAAGAAAGAAAGTTTTAAATCAACATCAAGATTTTAGGTAGAAATGAAACTGAAGGAGGAACATGTATTAGTTTGACAGTTTCACACACACTTTAATCACCGTCAGTATTTCACAGTAAATGCTCTTTTGACGCAGTATGAATGATTCCCTGTTGCCGATTAAAACAAGCCGTCGACTCCCCGAATTCCCCAGCGCTGAGATTCACGACCAGGCCAACTTCTGTTCTTTAGGGATGAGTGGACTTTAGTTAGAGAGACACACACACACACACACGGGTGACCTCTCGTCCATCACCCGTCACCTGACCTTCACACACACACACTCATTCTTTCATTCTCTCACTCTCTCCCACAGGATTTCCCAGAGCTGGAAGAGACTCTTTGATTACGCTGTTATCATGAGTGTGGGAGTCGCTGTGACCCTGAAGAGTCTGAGAGACGTTCACCTGCTGCTCTTATCAGCCGTCCGCTGCACACACACACACACACACACACACACACACACACACACACTCCACGCGTTCACATCAAGTGCAGCTTCGTCAGCGCACAAGGGGAAAAAGAGGTCGAAAGTTGAAGAAAAGAGAGTCATTCCTGTTCTGCAAACTTTAGAAAATTGTTCTGTTTGTTTTTTATTGATATTTTTCAGCTTTAATTATTGAAATATTATCAAATATTGAAAACATTTGTAGTTGTTTTAGTTCACATTAAGGACGCTGGTTCAGACCCTTCAAGTTTATCACTGCAAAAAAAATGCTTTTCGTACTTAGTGTTTTTGTCTTGTTTCCAGTCCAAAATATCTAAAAATTCTTAAATCAAGATGCATTTACTATAGTATTACAATGCCATAAGATATTATATCTTGTTTTCTGGGGAAGTAAATAAAAATGTAGTGAGTCTTTGCTTAAAACAAGCAAAAGGATCTGCCAATGGGGTAAAGAAAAATAATATTATTTCTGTTTGAATTAAGATTATTTTTCTCACCCCATTGGCAGATCATTTTGCTTGTTTTAAGCAACAACTCACTTCATTTTGATTAATTCCCCCAGAAAACAAGACATAATATCTTATGTAATTTTCCTAATTTAGTAAATGCATCTTCATTTAAGAATTTTTAGATATTTGGACTTGAAACAAGACAAAAACACTAAGTACGAAAAGCATTTTTGCAGTTTATGCATTATAATTTGATTGTTTACATAAAGAAACGGCTGTTCATATAAAGCTAAAGTTTGATCATTGAGTAAATGATTGACAGACTGTTTACATGAGGTGTAATTTATTACTTACTGATATTTGTGTGGTTGTTTTCCCACCAAAACGACATCACTTCCTGGAGGATGATGTCATTGATGAACTTGAGCTAATTAAAGGGATTTTACGAAACAGTAACAGGATGGAAACTGATATTAAGGACACAGCAAAACCTATAAATTAGTTAACAACTAAATCAATATTTCCAAGAAAACATGCTTGATTAGTTTTAAAAAAAGTATTAAATGTTTCATATTTAATAGTCGGTTTTTCATTGACAAAATGAGTGCTGCACCCAGAGACACGAACATCCACTCCAACCAAATATTTAAAATTCAGTTTAATATTTTATCCATATTAAAGACCTGAAATGAATGACCTGAGAAAGCAACACATTTAAAGCTGTACTTTGCTACTGGCAAAATGGGCTTTCAATAAACCTTAGCTAAAGGTGAATTTTGTTTTAATATATATATATATAGGCTATATATCTAGTGCTACCTCACTAGAGAAAACCTGACTTTTGCCAAATAGGTATTTTGATTCAAATACATCATAGTCACAAAAGTTGAAATATTTCAATGCATCTTAAGTTCAAATTGCATCTGAAAATACCACATATTGGAAATAATCTTTATTGGAAATGAATGACTGCAGGCCAATCACAGCTGTGCAGATATTCTGAGTTTATGCCCAGAGCAACACAGCGTCGGCCCAGATCCGGCCCAGATCCGGCACATGTGGATTCAACACCTACCAGATGTGGGCCGAATCTGGGCCAACACTATGTTGCAGTCTGGGTAGGAAAACTTCAACACCCACAATGCACTGGGCATGCTGCAGTTACACTTAACAGTCAAACACCGCCTTGCTTTAGTAGGAAATACTTCTAAAGCCCTATTCGGACGGGATTAACTTTACCAGGGTAGATGGAGTACAGGACGTCTGTAATATTAATGGCCAGTTCGTACGGGATAGGAGATCTCAGAAACACTAGCAGAAGTGAGAGAGTAACTTGATTTACACACCGCCGTCACTCCTGTCCTCGTGTGTGTGTTACGTTGCTTCCTGATATCACGTGCGCAAATATAACCTATATTAATATATAAAACAGTTATGTCCGGTCGAATAATGTATTAATTAACTTCAGATTTGATTGTGTAAAAGGCACTTACCTAACGCTAAAAGATGTTTCGTGCCTCTATCAAGTGCTCGATCTTCTTTCTGATCTGAATGGAGTGTGTGAAACACTTGAGTTTTGCCACAGACTCGTCCCAGCGTCTAGAACGCAACTGATGCTTCTTCAAGCGTTAACATACTAGGAAAAAACGCGGAAAACTACTTTTAAACAGGAAATGACTGAATATTTACGTACATATTTACAGCGGGTCTATTATCGCACGGGATCAGTATTATTACCTGAGGTCATTTTTCCAGACCTTTTTTACTGAAGGTAAAAGTCACCGTGATCTTCACTGATATTGTTCGTAATGATCACTAAGATACACATTCAGACGGGACTAAAATCACAGAGAAGCACTGGTAATACTCACTTTACCCCAGTTAAACTAGTCCCATACTATGACAAGCCGTTTTAGCTTACTCGTCGTAATTGCATTTTTACTAGTAAGAATTAAATTAGAGAGCTCTACAATTCAATTCTTATTAGTCATATGTCTCCATTGACTTCCATTCATTTTTAATTACGGAGCTCTACAATTTAATTGTTACAAGTAAGAATTACAATTACAGAGCTCTCTAATTGAATTTTTACTAGTAAAAAACAAATTAAAGATATGTATAATTGTAGAGCTCTCTAATTGAATTCTTACTAGTAAAAATGCAATTACGACGAGTAACGCTGGGTACAATTTAAGCTAAAACAGCTTGCCAAATTGTCTGAATTATCAAGAATCATTACAAGAAAAATTATCTGCCAATGGTGTAAGAGAAGTAATCTTGTTTCCGTTTCAATTAAGATTCTTTTTCAGATAATTTAGCTTGTTTTAAGCAAAAACTCACTTCATTTAGATTTTTTGCCTCACAAAACAAGACATAATGTTTAATGGCATTTTACTACTTTAGTAAATACTTCTTGATTTAAGAATTTTTAGATATTTGGACTGGAAACAAGACAAACATACTAAGTAAGAAAAGCATTTTTTGCAGTGCATTGTTTAAAGAGTAGGCAAAGTATCAACTTCCCTCACAATAACTGCGCTGTTAATAACCCTGTTCGAATTTCTCTGTCCAGAGAACGAGTAAAACCATTGTCCACTTAGCCTGCATAGCCCACCACTGATACTGTAACAATACAAAGCGGGTTGAAGATTGGCAAAATTACACTTTAAACAGAGGAAATGAGCTAGAATAGAATATTGCTTCCAACACATGAAACAATTAAATGAAGGGAAACAGAAGGAACAAGCCCTTGCTGAACGCAGTGTGAGTCTTGAATATTTTATTCATTAACGTTTGATCTTTAATTGTAGCTGTAATTAGTGGAGATCAAACCTGCATGTCGAGTCGTGTTTAATATGGGATGTTCTGTGGATTGTGCGGGATGAACTGAGAAATACAATAGTTGCTTATTAATTGATTCATAATTGCTGTCGAGAGGGTTTAACTGGTTTCTGATCTTAATGAAAGTAATCCGCATGAATACGCAGTAATTCCTGCCAGACTTTGTTCTGCACATCGCATTACCTTTCTGTGTTTCATTCATTATAACAGTAAACGCATCTCTCTCAGTCTGAGGCTCTGGAACTGCATCAACATTAGTTTACTCAGTATTTGACATGTTAACTAAAGCATTTATTCATCTTAATGTTAATTTAAACATTTGCTAATACATTATTAAAAACAAAAGTCCCAGGTGTATATGACTTTCTTCTTTCAGACGAATACAATCTGAGTTATATTAAAAAATGTCCTGGCTCTTCCAAGCTTTATAATGGCAGTGAACGGCTGTTTCTGTTTTGAAGTCCATCAAAGTGCATCTATCCATCATAAAAGTACATCTATCCATCATAAAAGTGCATCTATCCATCATAAAAGTGCATATATCCATCATAAAAGTACATCTATCCATCATAAAAGTGCATCTATCCATCATAAAAGTGCATCATAAAAGTGCATCTGTCCATTATAAAAGTGCATCTATCCATCATAAAAGTGCATATCCATCATAAAAGTGCATATCCATCATAAAAGTGCATCTATCCATCATAAAAGTGCATATCCATCATAAAAGTGCATCTATCCATCATAAAAGTGCATCTGTCCATCATAAAAGTGCATCTATCCATCATAAAAGTGCATATCCATCATAAAAGTGCATCTATCCATCATAAAAGTGCATCTGTCCATCATAAAAGTGCATCTGTCCATCATAAAAGTGCATCTGTCCATTATAAAAGTGCATCTATCCATCATAAAAGTGCATATCCATCATAAAAGTGCATATCCATCATAAAAGTGCATATCCATCATAAAAGTGCATCTATCCATCATAAAAGTGCATCTGTCCATCATAAAAGTGCATCTATCCATCATAAAAGTGCATCTGTCCATCATAAAAGTGCATCTATCCATCATAAAAGTGCATCTGTCCATCATAAAAGTGCATCTATCATCATAAAAGTGCATCTGTCATCATAAAAGTGCATCTATCCATGATAAAAGTGCATCTGTCCTTCATAAAAGTGCATCTGTCCATCATAAAAGTGCATCTGTCATCATATAAGTGCATCTATCCATCATAAAAGTGCATCTATCCTTCATAAAAGTGCATCTGTCCATCATAAAAGTGCATCTGTCCATCATAAAAGTGCATCTATCATCATAAAAGTGCATCTGTCCATCATAAAAGTGCATCTATCATCATTAAAGTGCATCTGTCCATCATAAAAGTGCATATATCATCATAAAAGTGCATCTATCCATCATAAAAGTGCATATATCATCATAAAAGTGCATCTGTCCATCATAAAAGTGCATCTGTCCATCATAAAAGTGCATCTATCCATGATAAAAGTGCATCTATCCATGATAAAAGTGCATCTATCCATGATAAAAGTGCATCTATCCATCATAAAAGTGCATCTATCCATCATAAAAGTGACCCCATCATGACCTCATCTCCGTAATCAAACACCTGCGATTGAGCAACTACCCGCTAATGCACTCTTAGTAGCCTTGTTGAGAAGTTTGGGTGAGTAAAGGGCAAAACACACAAGATACAGTCCCTTAATGCCCTTAGACGGCGATATCACGTCTTTATAGCAGAAATAAACTGCTGCAGAAAAAGTGAGGAGCCGAACAAAATGTAATGAGCATTTCTCTTCACAAATGTATTGGAGTAAAAAGTACATTTAATTATTCAAAAATGTACTCAAGTAAAGAGTAAAAGTTACTAATATCTTTGACACTAAGTAAAACTACAAAGTACAGCCAAAAAGATGCTTAAGTACAGCAAATAATTACATTTACTCAAATACTTGACACCACTACACATAATGAATGCATTAGTGCATTAATCATTATCTAACACTATTCCTTAGCACTAGAAAAACTAATGGCTGATGTTACAGTAATGTTCCTGACAAAGACTGATTTGAAAAGGTTTTCTGTGACACTATATTATCATCAGTCTATTCTTGAACCTGTCAGTCTCCCGACAGTGATTGACAGCCGTCAATCATTTGTGCACCCGTTTCCACAGCTTCCTCCAGTTCCTCAAATTAAAGAGCTAAAAAAGCTTGACTCCACAAAAATATCATAATTAATATGCTAAATATGTTGTTCATTATCTGATGAGCGTAGGCTCTCAGGGAGTCCCGGGGCCCGGCTCACGGGGACGCCCGGATCCACACTGACTTTGAAGTGATAATTCAGTCCAGGACCTGAGGGAGAACCTCAAATTGAAATGTCTTTGACAAGGCCTGACAGGTTTATAGGTTTGTGCTGTTCCTGCAGGCGGAGAGGCTCTTCAGAACAATGAGAGAGAGAGAGAGAGAGAGAGAGAGAGAGATGGACGAGAGAGAGAGAGAGAGAGAGAGAGAGAGAGAGAGATGGACGAGAGAGAGAGAGAGAGAGAGACAGGCCACAAGAGGATCTGATCGTCTGGATGATTTCATCACGCAGAGAATCATGTGGAAACTCTCAATGTGAATCATAGGTTATACATTTCACCCTAAAATCTGAAGAATAAGAAACAGCATTTTCCTCAAAGAAAATGAAGCCTTGTACGAGTTTGCAAAATTATGCATCCATTTCTAATCAGAAAAAAAAAAAAAAAAACTAGAAAAAAAAAAAAAAAAAAAAAAAAGTAAATATATTCACATTGCAATAGGAAACTGTAATGGCTTTATTTTCTCTATGCAATTTTTTTTTTTTTTTTTTTTTTTGGGGGGGGGGGGGGATTTTTACTGAGATTTGATCCAGACTTGTTCATGAGATTGAGAAACGCTGGAATTTGAAAAACGGTGCATGATGACATCATCACACCAGAATTACTGGGAGAGTTGGAGGTGTTCAGGAGAACGTGTGATTATCGTCTAGACGCCGGTGTAATAATATACATCTGCACTATAACGCTTGTGAGTGTCATTCATCAGATCAAGTGTCTGTCTACAGTATGTATATATAGGTGTGTGTGTGTGTGTGTGTCTATATATATACATATAAAAATGCATTTGTACAAATATTTTTATAAATTATGTTTATATATATTTCATTTATGAAATCAAGTTTAAAATTTTGATTTAAAAAAATTCAATTAAATTTAAGACATTAACCAACACATAATCACTTATAGATATATCTGCTACAAATTTCTTATTTTTATTTCTAAATGTGTTTATCTTGGGTGTGCAGTGTCTGTCATGGAAATGTCCCAATGGTCCTAAAAATAAGTGTTGTTTTCTTCAAGAAACATCATTTCTTCCATTTTTGGGAGAATCTCATGAAACTTGTCAACAATATCTATTACTGATGTACAGGGAATGAAAGCATGAGGAATATGTCACTGTGAATCTTTCAGTCTCTCTTGTCGAGCGGGGTGTTTGTTGTCATGTGTTTTACGGTAGCTTGTGTCTGATTCTCTCTCTCTTACACACACACACACACACAGAGAGAGAGAGAGAGAGAGAGAGAGAGAGAGAGAGAGAGAGAGACACACACACACACACACACACACACACACACACAGAAACTCTCTCTCACTCACACACACAGAGAGAGAGAGAGAGAGAGAGAGAGACACACACACACACACACACACACACACACACATACACACACACACACACACAAACAAACACACACACAGAGAGAGAGAGAGAGAGACACACACACACACACACAGAGAGAGAGAGAGAGAGAGAGAGAGACACACACACACACACAGAGAGAGAGAGAGAGAGAGAGAGAGAGAAAATAAAATGCCAATAAAATGCCCTAAACTAAGAAAAATTTTGACAACATACAGACTGAGTGAACACAGCCTGGCCATAGAGAAGGGTCGCCACAGACAGAGCTGGCTCCCACAAGAGGAGAGACTCTGCTCCCAGTGTGACCGGGGACAGCTAGAGACAGAGCTGCACTTTCTAACCTCATGCCCCAAATATAATACACTAAGACAAAAACACTTTGCAAACATTTCCCAAATATACCCTGAATTCGAATCCATATCAGACACACAGAAACTCCCATATGTACTGGGAGAAATGCCCAAATGTGAGATAATTGCTGCAAAATATGTCTTTTCATGCCATGAAATGAGGACAACCAGTGGAACCTCAGATGGATAAATAATTGTATATTTATTTTTAATAATTGTATTTTTTTTTTTTTTTTTTTTTTTTTACATTTGATACGGATTTCTTTTCTTCTTTTTATTTTTTTTATTTTTTGTGTAAATGTATTCATGCATTTGTTTACTGATTAATTTTATTGATTATTTGTTCATTGCCTATGTAATGGCCAATGCTTTGGCAATACTGTACAAGTCATGCCAATAAAGCTAATTTGAATTTGAATTTGAGAGAGACACACACACACACACAGAGAGAGAGAGAGAGAGAGAGAGAGAGAGAGAGAGAGAGAGAGAGAGAGAGACAGTCAGACACACAGACACTCTCTCTCTCTCTCACACACACACACACACACACAGTGAGAGAGAGAGAGAGAGAGAGAGAGAAAGAGACACTCACACACAGAAAGAGAAAGAGAGCGAGAGAGAGAGAAAGACAAACACACACACAGACAGAGAGACACACACACACACACACACACACACACACACACACACACACACACACACAGACACTCTCTCTCACACACAAACTCACACACACAGAGAGAGAGAGACATACACATACACACACAAACACACACACAAAGGTAGACACACTCTCTCTCTCTCACACACACACACACACACACACACACACACACACACACACACACACACACACACACACACACACACACACACACACACACACACACACTCTCTCTCTCTCTCTCTCTCTCTCACACACACACACACACACATGGCCCAGTTCTGTCAGGTCTCCCACTGCTGCGTGCTGATTGGCTGTTAGGCGAGTCCTGGGACTCTTCATCTTCATCTTCATCTTCATCTTCATCTGTGACTCTTGATGATTCAAACACACTCTGATCTGAGACCAGCGAGAGGAAGGCGGACTCTCGGCTCGTACAGCCTGTAATACTGTAATACTGTAATACTGTAATGTTCAGTGTGTAAAAAAATAAAAAATATACAATTATTAAATAAAAAAGTATGATCATATGTTTGTAATATCTTTTGGAAAACTGAGCACAATAAAATATGACACAACCATAAATGAATGAAAGTCACTATATAATGAAGCTCAGACTGAACTGTGTATTTACCCAACGTCACGTCCGGGGCAAGTTGTCACATGTAAAATGTTTTGATTTTATACAGTTTATTCATTACAATTTATGTTGGCCAAAACATGTTCGACAATTTTATATAAGCATTTAAACAATAAAACTGTACTTTTCCTGAAAGCCATGAAATTGCCTTGTGACAACTTACCCCATATACAGACAACATATCTTAAACGAACTCTATCCTAGTAATGATGGAGATGTTAGCAGTTATGTAGTCGATACAGGAATAATAATGAGATGAATACGTCTCTATTATACATTCAGACTCTGAAAATATAGAAACTATTGAGAACTCACTTTATTTTTGAGAAGAGATGATTTTTTGCATGACCTCACGATGCAAAACTCCACACAAACCTGTTAAAAAGTAACAGTGTGAATGTTACTAATGTGACTTTTGTAGCAGTTCTGCTTGAGAAACTGCTGAGACTGAAGGCTTCCAGAGCCGTACAGTGTGTGTGTGTGTGTGTGTGTGTGTGTCAGCTCGTCCTCTGCATATGAATGAGCAGAGGTGAGCGCATGAGTGTTTAATGAAGCTCGATGAATGTTTGATGGCTCTCGATGTTTATCTGGAGCAGAACGCCGATGAATCATTGAGGGCCAGAGCTTTTAGTCGGATCATTCTCACAAACACCTGCCAACATTATGAGACACCGTAACGCTGAAGATCTGAAATAAAGCACTTTCCGCTAAACAAAGCCGTCGTGCCGTTGAGTTCAGGACGAGAAGCGTCTCACAAACATGTTTTTAAGAGCTTGAAATGCCTGACAGGAACACGGCCTTGAGGAACCGAGATAATCGCAGACTAAACAGAGTCGAGTCGAGGCTCAACAGCTTCTGTCCTGAGAGTCTGCCACTAATCATCGCAGATATTGCATGATTATAGCAAATAAATACATGCACAGACAATGTTGATCTGGGAAAGAAAAGCACACGATGTTCTCAGATTCATCAAGACATCACAAGTCCTCATCAAATGGTCTCAGTTTATCTTTACATTATTGTTTAGTTGCATGAAAACTGTTGACTCGCTTGTGTCTGCATGACAAAATATATGTAGAAAATATCCTAAATATATGTTGCATAAAGCAAAGCTTAAGGAAATATATATTTTTTTGCATACAAATTAATTACATTTAACCCTTCAAATGCCAAAATACAGCATAAATGTTCTGTAAGGAAGCCATTTTTTTTTCTTTTTCTTAAAATACTAATTATAATTTTATAACGATTTATAATTATTTTTCTTAAAATACATTCTGGGTGAATATTAAAATATATTTTGAACAATATAAAAATAGTAATACTTAAAAAGTCCAGAGGAAATGTGAAAAAACACTTTACAATAAAGCCTCGTTAGTTAACAATATATTTAATGCATTAACTAACTATGAGCAATACATTTGTTGCAGTATTTATTAATCTTTTGATAATGTTTTTTAAGAACAAGTCAACTCTTTATTGTTATAGTTCATGTCAGCTTAGGTCCAGTAAATAATATTAACAAATACTTTTGATTTGAAGAATGTATCAGGAAATGTTGAAATTGACTAATAAATGCTTTAGAAATATTTATCGGAGCCTTTGAGTAAAGTGTTACCGATATACTTGTATTTTAACTTCTATTTTGGCGAAATGTTTGTGGTTATTTGTCTCCGAAAGAGAAACGTCCAAAGCAACTTTTGTTTTTTTTCAATTCAATTCAAGCTTTATTTGTCATTGCATAAATACAGTGTATTAACACAAGGAAATTTCAGGTGCCACTCCAGATCAGCGCTTTTAAAAAATAAATAATTAATAAAACTACTAATTAATAAATATGTATCAAACAAACCCTTACATACATTTCCCTCTCTCTCTTTAATCTCAATTTCTGATCATTTTCC
>NC_137142.1:34500716-34535716 GCF_949319135.1 Squalius cephalus
TTAGCAGAAAATAATTAGTGGGCGAAAATCACATTGTTTTGCGCTAGATAAAGACACTAGCTCCAATCTTTCAACAAAATAAAACGATAAAATGCAAATTAGCGTAATTAACGAGTCACAGTAGAACTGCATCGCCTGTGTTTGTCTCTTTAAAGAGCGCCAGCTGTGCAACACGTGACTCCCCGCTGAGTGTGTTTGAGGTGTGTGTGTTGACTTTATTAACACTGATGTTGAGCTCACACTCACTCAGGTCTGCGGGATCAGATCAGGACAGACTTCACGGCGCCAGTGTTGCGGGTGTGAACTTCTCCATTCAGACTCGATCTCCATCATCTGCTCGTTACAGGGGCTTTGATGCTCTTCTGCAGGTGCTAATGGCCCGAGAGCTTCTGCATCTGCACACATCTGCACACAGGAGCAACACACTCCAGACCACACAACACGATCTCATGGACATTTATACAATTACATTTATTTGCGTGCAATTTATACGCAAAAAAGAGTTTTTACGTGCATATGATACGCACTGTAACTGTAACCCCCCCTTGGTGTGAGGGGCGTGTGTATTATTACACGCCATAAAGTGCGTATCATATACACGCGAAAACTGCGTATCATATACACGTTAAAACTATATATATTTTTATGCGTACGTTAAAACTATATATATTTTTATGCGTATAAATTGCACGATAAATACTGCCGGAGACCAGACCAGGGGCCTCATTTATTAAACGTGCACACGCACAGATTTGAACTTAAAGCGTACGCTAAAATCCGCGCGCGCCAACTTTCATGCATGCGTGCGCGCGTTTATTGTGCGTATGTTCGGTCTCTGAATCACACGCACGCGCATTTGAGAAATGATCGTAAGCTCAAATGTTGGACGGTTTCTTTACGCAACATTTTATAAACGAGGCTCCAGATCTCGCATACAGTTCAAACACATTAAACATAGAGGGTTTGATCATCAAAAACAAGTGCTTTGTGATTAAGTGGCCAACAGTGAATTCAGGTTTATTGTGGCACTTTTTGACATTGAGATGATCTGGAAAAAGTGTCCAAAACACACTAAACCATTTGCAATGTAGGCATTTCAGTCACTATCGAATGGGATATTGATTTTATAATCACTGTATAGGCTACATCAATGTTTACATTTATACATTTTGATGAATATATGAGTACGAATATATGATAAAAAAAAAATAAAAAAATAATACGGTTTGATAGCCTATTGGTGTCCAATATTAATCCTTTATTAAGCAATTAAATAACATTAGTGTATAGACCCGTCTGATAAATAATTAAAGCCTGATAGTGTCAAAGCATTATTTGTTTTATTTCCTTCAGGTTGTGCGTAAAGGCAATATTTATTTATGTACATACATATAGATTTGTTATGTATAGAACTACATACAGTGCTTGTTTGTTTTTTATATCACATCTAGATTCTAGATTACAGATCAGATCATTTAAAATCAGAGAAAATGTTTAAAAGTAACAGGGCGCGAACAGCACCGGGTGGACGCGCTGCTGCAGTGCACGCGCGGGGTAATACAGGCGCGCGCGCTGTCCGCTCGTGACGTGGTGCTGAAATGACGTCACAGATGGAAGAACTGTCGGCACAAAAAACTCGGCCGCGCGCATGTCCTGAACTTCCCGCTTCAGCTTCATCCGTCTGTTCTGGAACCATGTTTTCACCTAAAAATAAAACATATTAACATAGATATCAACTTCGAAAATTTTGCATTCAATTCTCAAAAAGCACATTTAAAAACAAACAAGAGGAGTTGAACCAAAGACACATGCAATCATAATACTCAAATAACAAACATGTATATGTGTCATGATTATGACTTTCATGAAATAGTATGACATAATTATGAACTATGACTTCGATGAGAACATCGAAATTATGACATACCAAGTCATAAAAATATCATAAAAAAATCGAAATTATGGCTTTTTTGTGCAATATGACTTTAAAGGTCATAAATTTAGCCTTTCACAGTAATCATAATTTTGATTTAGCATGTTAATTTCAACTTTAAAAATATATATACACACATTTATACCTACACACACACACACACACACACACACACATTTTTAAATAGTTGACTTATCCCAGTGTTACCTACATATATTATAGTGAAATGTCAAATATGCATATTAATTGCAAAAAAAAAAAAAATGCAAATAATTAAACTAATGTTTTTATGTTTATGCTTTTTAAAATACATTATGAAATGCAATTAATGAATTAAATAACGAATTAATATAGAAATGTATAGCCTAAACTGTTTTTTCAAAACCTAACATGAAACTGAAGCTTGCTCCAAAGTTTAGGGCCTTACACCAGAAAACACATCTAAACATTCAGTACTAAACCACGCATGTGACTCAACAGTTCTGGAGTGCAATGTTCCTGCATAACATGTCAGCTTCTCTCATGCATACCTGTGTTTCAGACAGATGCAGCTTCTCTGCTATCTTGCGTCTCTGAGTCGCTCCGAGATATTTGTGTTTGCTGAAGCTCTTCTCCAGGCGCGCGACCTGCTCGGAGGTGAACTTGGTTCTGGCGCGGCGGCGCGCACCGGATTCTCCCTCACAGTCATCAGCGACATCATCACTCTCAGAGGCAGATGTGTACCCACAACTATCTGATGTGAAGGGAAGAATGTTAGATGCATTTTAAAATGGATAGCACGGTCACATTAAAGGCGTCTCTGGAGCACGTATTGTGTATATCGTGCAATTTACACGCGGAAAATGAGTTTTTACGTTAATATGACGCACTGTAAAGCCCTCGGGTAGGTTTAGTAGTGGTGGGGTACGTGTGTATTATACGTTTGGGTAGGGTTAGTGGTGTGGGGTACCTGTGTATTATCATATGCACGTAAAAACTAATTTTTGCGTATAAATTGCACGATAAACACAATGCGTGCTTGAGAGAGAGAAAGTCATACTTACTCATAGGGGAAGTCGGGGCCTTGTTCTCTACTCCTCCAATCAGATGCAGTGTTTCTGAAGATGCATCACATGGTTTATGCGTGTTATCCAGATGTTGAGCATGGAAACTCTGGGACAACCACTCCACGGAGAAGTTCTTGGACATGATGTTTCCTCTTAAACACAACTCGATCCGCTGAGGTTCCTCTCAGACTTTATGCAGGAGGCGCGCGCTCATTTGCATGAGTAAAGAGACTCTCGGCGGAATTATAACTCTGTAATTGAAGCTAATATATGTTGCAATGGGCTTGTTCACACGTTCAGAGCACTTGTGATATCCAGGCGCCAGCGTGTCTGAGCACCTCAAGCACCTGAGAAGATCTGATGAACAATCAGCGCATTGATACAATCAATGGTCATCCACTCAAGACAAGACATAATCCATCGACAGATAATGTGAAGATGAAAGAGTGTCGTGGCTTTTGGGTGGATCATTGTTTTACTTACAGTCGGATTAAGTCTTGATCCCCATTTTAGTTCAATCTGTCCAATCTATGCAAATTCAGATCGACCGGCAATATGCATGTATATTGCATTAAATCACTGAACGCGTTTTCATCATGGCTGTGGAATATTGGCCTTTTGCAGAAGCACCCAGTCTCGCTATCTAAACCTGAGGGTGTTTCTCCTCCTTTGTCTCCTGTCAGTAAAACTATATGGATCTGAGCGAGAGGAGAAGAGAAACGCGTTTGATGTCTAGAAGAACTGAATGCGTCTCTGGCGCCTCACAAACTTCTGCAGTTTGCGCTATAAAACTACAGTTTCATGTGTTTTAGGAATATAAATGGATAAAACCAATGATGCATGCAAACAGGTTTAATTTAATTAAACATACAGTCTTTGTTGGAATACACTGGGAAAAAAATGGTTTAGGATTTACTTTATTTGCAAGTAAATTGCACAAATAATTACAAAGAAATGGCAAGTAACACTTAAGAATTAAATTGTACTTTCCTGTAAAACGCTCTCGAATAATGTTCTTGCAACTAAATATAATTTTATTTTTTTTTGCTGTGTACAGTACGTAGGCCTATAGGACTTCATTAATCAATCTGAAGAACCTAATGCAACTTCAAAAAATAAATAAAGAAAAGAAAAGAAAAGAAAAGAAAAAGGGTTCAAAAAGGGCTGTATTAAAAAAAGATTATATTGTTGTGAGATATGCCTTAATGATAGGATGAAATATTGAGTTGGTCACGCGTTATGACCTGTATGATTGATCTTGCAAAATGATTACAAGTTATTAACCTCGATTGGCCTTCAGTGACCAGTTCGTTTTAATGTCGTCATGAAATACTGACATGGAACAAAACGGCTAATGTGACCTTAAACATGCACTCACGAGCGCGGGCCGCACATGCACGCACGTACACACACACACGCACACGCACGCATACACACATTACAAAAAAATGTCCCCACGAGCACGAGGTCAAAATTTGCTAGTGTTGCTATATTTAGGGGGACATTTGGTCCCAATAAAGTGCGGAATACCAGGACCACACACACACTCCCGCGCGCAAGCACACACACACTTGCGCGCGCCTCTATAGCACGCATTGTGTTTATCGTGCAATTTAAACGCGAAAATTAGTTTTTACGTGCATATGATACGCACTGTAAACCCCTTGGATTTGTGGTGTGGGGTGCGTGTGTACACGCAATAATGTGCGTATCATACACACGCGAAAACTGCGTATCATATACACGAAAAAACTCATTTCAGCGTATAAATTGCACGATAAACACAATGCCTGCTATAGAGACGCATTTCCTGCGATCAGGCTGACACACACACACAACCCAGACATGATGGAGCCAGTCTGTTGGGATTGTGTGGAGAGTGTAAACTCATCAATGGGTGACTTAATTAGGACTAATTGTCGAGCATGATCTGCTCGTTAGGTCTCGTTTGAAGTGTCGCGGACACAAACACACACACACAGACACACACACACACACACTGAGGTGACGCGCATATGAAAGCACAGCGGGTCCTGAGGATCAAGAGCCTGGCCTGGTTTCTTTAGGGTTTCTTTGGCGCCTACATTTGATTTAAATAAATCTCACTCATATTATTCTAGATCCTCCTTAATATCCTCTTTATTGTATTGCTGTACATCATAGATGTTTCTATCCAAATAACAATATGCATGCTTCTTTTTTCTCTAAATTAGTCCTTAAAGCATTTCGAGAAAACATGATGGCATTTGTGCAGGTCTAAATGCTTCAAGAGCGAATGCAGCACATTTAGAGGGAAAAGACGCATGCATATTGCTATTTGGATAGAAACATCTGGATGTACAGTGGGTGTCTGTGTAGGTTTTTAAGCAAGACAATAAAAAGCTCTAAAATGGCTTCAAACCATCTTGTTATAATTTGAACCTTGATTTTTCAAGTTTATTTATGCTATATGCTTTTTTCATGCATGTGAAACTTACAAAGTACAACATCCGCCACTGGGACAGTATCCTATCAAAAGGTACTAATGTGTACCGTTTAGGTACTAATATATACCTTTGAGATATTAATATGCACACTTTAGGTACAAAGATGTACCATTTGAAAGAGCACCACCTCAGTGACAGCTTTTACCTTTTTTCTGTCACTAATATCATGGAATCTACTGCTTTTGTTCTTTTTAAAATTTGTTTAAAAAGAGAATATTTTTCTTTCTATTTTGTCTAAACAAAACATCTCATACATTGAATTTTTTTAACGTTTTATGCATGAGATATGGCCTTAAAAAATTGGTTGTGATGACCAAGAGGATCATTAAATTCCTTTAATTCATGTGGAATGATTCAAGAACACTCGTCAGCCACTCAGTTCAGTGAGATCTAATCACTAATCAAATGTGAACTTTAAGCTTGTAAAACACGAACAAATCCGCAAGTAAACTTTGTGCATAAAACATACTTTATTTCTGATCATAAATAAACTCTTCTTTTTAGTTAAACCAGGAATTTTTTTTGTTTTTTTTACAAACTGTACAGATATTGCACACAGGATGTGATGTAAGTGTTTTAAAGGAAAGAGTCTTCAGTAGTAATGTTGCCTTGGCATCATGAGGTGATGATGATGATGATGATGAGGAGGAAGATGTGGCATCACGTGCTGCTGATGCATCAAAGGCCCGTGAGGAGGAAACGGAAGTCGCTGTCTGTCGTAGCAGTGGTACTGAAGCGCGTGCACGTGCGGGAGAACCACGGGAGGCAGCAGAAAGTCCGCGCGCATCTCCTGGACCTCGCGCTTCAGCTTCATCCTGCGGTTCTGGAACCAGGTTCGGACCTGAAGAACAAAAGCACAAGCTCATTTAATAAACGTGTTCTATTGTTAAAGTTCACATCATGCATTTGGAGAGATTGCATGTAAATAAAGTGATCAAGTTATACGATAATAAAGTCAGATGCGCGAGTCTCACCTGTGTTTCTGACAGATTGAGCTTCAGCGCGGTTTTCACTCTCTCTCCCGCGTCCAGATATTTGTGCTTGTTGAAGATTTTCTCAAGTTTGTCGATCTGATCCGGTGTGAATTTGGATCTGATTCTGCGCGTCGCCCCGTCGTGTCCATCATCGACGGACGCGCATTCAGACGCGGCCGCCTCACTCTCATAACCAGACGAATAACCACTGTTTTCTGAAACTGAATGAAATATAACAATACATCGTTAATTATTTACTATTAATAGAATCGTATGCATGGATTACATGCTTTAAAAGAGTCGAATGCACATTAATTATAGCGTACTTACAGCTTGGAGATGAGCAGTTTCTTGGAGTTATGGTCTCTTTTGAGGATTCTGGTTTCTCCTCAGCTTTTGTAAGCTTTGGTTTTGGTTGCAGATAAACCTTGTCATATGATGTTGGAGGTCTGGGTTGAACCACACACGGCACATGAGGCCTGTGCGTCTTTCTCTCCGGCTCCAGAACCGCTCGAGGAGTCGAGTCATGAAAGCTTTGAGCGAGCCAGTCCACAGAAAACTTCTTCATCACGATCGCTGTGCGTGTTTTCTCCGAGAGCAGAGGAAGTGAATCTATCCGAGTAAATCCAAGAGTGTTTCCAGGCCTCCAGAAGCGCCATCCATATATACGGCGCGTCCCGGCATCACATTAACATATGCATGCAGGAGTTAACGCCTGATCGATTCTCAATCATTAGGCCTAATGGCTCGTTATTGAAGTCTTTACATATCCTGTGATTGTGTGAAAGCCTGGCGCCAGCTTGTCTGTGAGAACCTCTGGCTCATCCAGATGTCTGCATCCTCTTCAAACACACATGGAGCGGCAGAACAACTGGATGCAGACAGGGAAACTGCGGCAGTAATAATGCAGAAGCTTCCAGATTAAAGGAGAGAAACGGGAATAACACGCTGAAACGGATATCAAATGTTTTTATACAAAATTGCATCATATACCCAATATATATACTTATTTCAAACACTTGACCAGTATGCATGTAACACTTGACCAGTATGCATGTATGTCTTTATATATATTCAGGATTTGATGAATAAAAAGTAAAAAAAGAAGAAAAATGGCATTTATTTAAAATAGATATCGTTTGTAACAATATAAGCTATTGTTCAAAAGTTTTGGTTCAGTATTTTTTTTCTTTTTATTCAGCAATGGTGTTTTAAATTGATAAAAAATTGTAGTAAAAATGTATATTTCTATTTAAGATTTATATAACATTGCTATTTTGAATAAATGCTGTCCTTTTTAACTTTTTATTTATCAATGAATCCTGAAAAAAGTATCACAAGTTCCAAATAGCATATATATATATATATATATATATATATATATATATATATATATATATATATATATATAGGACAATAAAATGCTGTTTATTTTTTCAACACTTTTTTATCTGCTCCTACATTCTGCCATTTGCTTTGCTTTTATATCAGCCTCTAAATAACATTTTAGTGTTTTTTTGTTTGTTTTTTTACACAAAATGTGTAGTTTCTCTTCGTACAGTGAGATGTGTCTCTGTAGTGTCGATGGAGAGGTGACTGGGGCTCAAATGGCCGCATTAACACACGCGGGTGTCCCGCAGAGTCTCTGGCGCCGCGCCGCAAACATCCCGGATCAAAGGCGGTACAGTAGCGACACAATTAACTGTGATTGACCAGCAGTTCAGATGCAGATTCACACCCGGACAAGCTCAAGGACAACAACTCAGGACAGTGAAAATATCTAACCCTGCAACAGTTTACTTGCATTTGATTTAGGCCTATTTATTTTAGAATGGACTCAATTTTATTATGCAAATGCACAAATATGCACATAGGCCTATGCAGATTTAATGTTACCTGCTGTTTAACGATGTAAACCTTAATTTTACCACGCAATAAGGCAATCCGAAAATCATTTAGCCTACTTGTTTTAATAGTGTTTGATTTTTTTGTTTTTAAATACTTGCATATGATGAGTTGGCAATGCAATTATAATGAGGGAAATATAACAACTAAAATTCAAAAGTCCTCATATAATTTGTTTATTTGAGGTTTCATGATCAAACAAAACAGCACAGATTGTGATTCAATAATATTCGTGATAAATCCTAGTAATGTCATGTGAAGCATGTCTGCAACCGTGTTCTGACTGCAGTTAATCAGGGCTTTCGCCTTATCGGACTGGATTTGAATGAGAAGAGCCTTTGAAAGGATCGTTTAGCTGGACAATGACGATAACGGCATGTTGACTGTTTCCTTTATCACTGATCTATAGTGCAGGAGCTCGAGCTCTTTGACTCGCAATTAAAGCCTTTATCTCGAGCGCTTTGATCCGTTACAGAACAATGAGGAGGGTCGGCCGCGCGCCGCGCGCCAACTGCGCCTCCGGGGGCGCGCGTTTCCTCGCCTCCGCGTGAAACCCCGAAACAAACCGAGGAGGGCAAACTCTCATTATTTAATTCGGATAAAATATCACGTAATCCCAGAAGAGAGTAGATCTGTGAAGTTCTGACAACAGTGAATCATTGGTCAGACAGTCACCAGATCAGCGGCTCACACTGATGGGTTTAAAGAAAACTTTTAAAGCAAAAAAACTAAACAAACAAAAAACACTCGAACAGTGTTACTGAATACAATATGAAGGATTGTGAATGATGATGCTTTTTGTATTAACAAGGCGTTCAAATCCAGTAACTGAAATGTCAATTGAGAGCCATTTTGTTTAGTTTAGTATATATATATATATATCGCTCAAAACTGCAAAAAGAAATATATTCACTCAAAACTGCAAAACTGCCAAAAAAAAAAAAAAAAAAAAAAACCCTGCAAAAACAAAAAAACTATATACAGTATATATATATATATATATTCATCAGATTTCAGTGGCTGAAAAATGGCAGAGAACTGAGACACCCATTTCCCTCCACGATTTTTAGTTGTCAAAGCTCAAAGAATATGCTACAGGTCAAAGGTCAGCACCAAGATGGTGAATATTGCATGTCTGGAAATGTATTCTGCACATCTGAAAAACACACTGTATTAAATTAAGAAGTTCTTCATTCAATGCAATGCAATTTTATTAGGTCTATAAGGGCTATTAACACCTATATAATTCATAATCCCGCACTGTACACAACCTGCTTCTTGAGATACATTTTATTCAAAATATTATTTATAAACTGAAACAACATCAGATTATATTTACATGTTTTTTTTGTTTTTTTTTTAGCCATGCTTTTATTCAAAGTGACTAACAAAAGTAATTTCTAAGATCAGGAGACAGTTACGACAAACACTAAACCCTTATTAATAATAAAGAGGACCTATTATTTCATCTTTCTCCAGTGTGTAATGTTGATGTTTGAGCATGAAAAGGGCAGCTCTTCTCTATATCAGTGTCAGTGTTCCTGAACTCCTGAAACGCCTCCATTGTAGTCTTGAGTTTCTCCCGGGAACGAACACGTCACAATATTCCTCATTATAATAATTCATATGCAGAATAAAGGGGCGGGGCCTGGTTGAGTTAGTTAGTAGTGTGTTAAACTGGCGGTTATAGTAAGGGGCGGGACATTTCCCAAACACACTCGAAGCGCTCGACCAATCACAACACACTGCTCCAGCCGACCAATCAGAGCACAGTGTGCTTTTCAGGAGGAGGGGCATCATAGAGACAGGAAGTAAACAGAGCGTTACTGACAGACTGGGAAGAGAAGAGGATATATGGTAATAATAATGTTTTTCAAGCATGAAAACCTATTCTAGTAGAGCTCAAAAACAAAATCAAGACTTTGAAAAAGGGTATAATAGGTCCTCTTTAAATGACAGGGGTTGTTGTGACTGGGAACAAATCAGGCAGAAATAATGTTCACTTATGTGAGCAGTGAGTTCAATTCAACTCTAATGAGAGAGACGCATAATACATGAACTTTAAAACAGGGAAATCACAAAAGTGTCTCAATTTAAAGTACATTACAAAAAGTAGAGATGCAAAGTTAAATTATACTGAAATTTATGCACAAAATATTTCATTTTTCTAAGATTAATATACCACGGTGTAGAAATATAGTCTATTTTTAAAAGTATAATACTTTTCTCTATTCTCTGGAGGCGTTTATAATGTATTAGGCTACTTCAATTTCAAACAGTTGAATCTTATCTAAAACGTAATTAATAATTTCTCAATAATTATCATCAATAAATCTATAAATACATTATTTGGTTGTGTAGCTGAACACAAAAGATGAAAGTCTTTGTTCTTTAAAGTGTCTTCACAAGAAAATCATCTGTTCAACAAACAGAAACTGGTTTACGAGCATGTTCTCCTGAAGCTGGTAAAGACGTCCCGTCACACTTCACTATCACATTAGTTAACATGAACTAAAAATCAACAATACTTCTTCAGCATTTATTAATCTTAGTTAATATTAATTTCAACATTTACTGTGCGTTATTAAAATCAAAGGTTGTATTTGTGAACATTAGTTAATGCACTGTGAACTAACATGAACAATCAATGAACAGCTGGATTATTATTAACTAACATTAACAGAGATTAATAAATACTGTAACAAATGTATTGCTCATTAATAGTTTATGTTAGTAAATACATTAAATAATGAACTTTAATGTGTTACCAAGATGTCCTATTATAATGAGGAAATTCACCAATTAAAACGTCCACGTCTTGTGCAATCCCAGTCTCTGTTTCCCGGCCTCGTCAACATCCGAGAGAAACTGCAACATGTCAGAGTTTATGATCCGGCTCCTCACAGCGTCCACGTGTGTGTGTGTGTGTGTGTGTGTGTGTGTGTGTGTGTGTGTGTCGGTTCAGTACAGCGTCTTCCAGCGTCCACGTGTGTGTGTGTGTCGGTTCAGGACAGCGTCTTCCAGCATCCACATCTGTGTGTGTGTGTGTGTGTGTGTCGGTTCAGTACAGCGTCTTCCAGCGTCCACATGTGTGTGTGTGTGTGTGTGTGTGTGTGTGTGTCGGTTCAGTACAGCGTTTTCCAGCGTCCACGTGTGTGTGTGTGTCGGTTCAGTACAGCGTCTTCCAGCGTCCACATCTGTGTGTGTGTGTGTGTGTGTGTGTGTGTGTGTGTGTGTGTCGGTTCAGTACAGCGTCTTCCAGCGTCCACATGTGTGTGTGTGTGTGTGTGTGTGTGTGTGTGTGTCGGTTCAGTACAGCGTCTTCCAGCGTCCACATGTGTGTGTGTGTGTGTGTGTGTGTGTGTGTGTGTGTCGGTTCAGTACAGCGTTTTCCAGCGTCCACGTGTGTGTGTGTGTCGGTTCAGTACAGCGTCTTCCAGCGTCCACATCTGTGTGTGTGTGTGTGTGTGTGTGTGTGTGTGTGTGTGTGTCGGTTCAGTACAGCGTCTTCCAGCGTCCACATGTGTGTGTGTGTGTGTGTGTGTGTGTGTGTGTGTGTCGGTTCAGTACAGCGTCTTCCAGCGTCCACGTGTGTGTGTGTGTGTGTGTGTGTGTGTGTGTGTGTGTCGGTTCAGGACAGCGTCTTCCAGCGTCCACATCTGTGTGTGTGTGTGTGTGTGTGTCGGTTCAGTACAGCGTCTTCATCTGTGTGTGTGTGTGTGTGTGTGTCGGTTCAGGACAGCGTCTTCCAGCGTCCACATCTGTGTGTGTGTGTGTGTGTCGGTTCAGGACAGCGTCTTCCAGCGTCCACATCTGTGTGTGTGTGTGTGTGTCGGTTCAGGACAGCGTCTTCCAGCGTCCACATCTGTGTGTGTGTGTGTGTGTCGGTTCAGGACAGCGTCTTCCAGCGTCCACATCTGTGTGTGTGTGTGTGTGTCGGTTCAGTACAGCGTCTTCCAGCGTCCACATCTGTGTGTGTGTGTGTGTGTGTCGGTTCAGTACAGCGTCTTCCAGCGTCCACATCTGTGTGTGTGTCGGTTCAGTACAGCGTCTTCATCTGTGTGTATGTGTGTGTGTGTCGGTTCAGTACAGCGTCTTCCAGCGTCCACATGTGTGTGTGTTTCAGTTCAGTACCACATCTTCCAGTGTCCACATGTGTGTGTGTGTGTGTGGGTTCAGTACCGAGTTCTCTCACTGGAACGAGGCTTTGACCCTGCGCAGTGTGTCCTGGATCCGGTGTGTGTATCGGTCGCTGGCCGTCTGGATGAAGTTGGCGTCGTTGTGTGAGGCGAGGAGAGGAACGTCACACTCGCTGAATCGAGTGATTCGCTCGCGCAGGAACGCCTGCAGCTCCGGGTCAGGAGAGTGCGGATAGAGATGCTCCTGAAACGCATGGATCTGACTGACCACACGCGCAATGTTCCTGAGAACAGGAGAGAAGCACACACTCGTCTCAGGACTCGGCTTCACATGCCAGAGGAAAGCTCTAATGAAAGAACCATGTTTTTACTGTGATTATGAAAAGACAAAAGCTGCATTTAATTAGATAAATATAAGCACTGTGTGTTTCAGAGAAACTCAACTCAACACAACTCAACTCATCTGAACTCAACTCATCTGAACTCAACACAACTCATCTGAACTCAACACAACTCATCTGAACTCAACTCAACTCATCTGAACTCAACTCAACTCATCTGAACTCAACTCATCTGAACTCAAGTCATCTGAACTCAACACATCTGAACTCAACACATCTGAACTCAACACATCTGAACTCAACACATCTGAACTCAACTCATCTGAACTCAACACATCTGAACTCAACACATCTGAACTCAACACATCTGAACTCAACTCATCTGAACTCAACACATCTGAACTCAACTCAACACAACTCAACTCAACTCATCTGAACTCAACTCATCTGAACTCAACTCAACACAACTCAACTCAACTCATCTGAACTCAACACATCTGAACTCAACTCAACACAACTCAACTCAACTCATCTGAACTCAACTCAACACAACTCAACTCAACTCATCTGAACTCAACTCATCTGAACTCAACACATCTGAACTCAACTCAACACAACTCAACTCGACTCATCTGAACTCAACTCATCTGAACTCAACTCAACACAACTCAACTCAACTCATCTGAACTCAACTCAACACAACTCAACTCAACTCATCTGAACTCAACATATCTGAACTCAACTCAACACAACTCAACTCAACTCATCTGAACTCAACTCATCTGAACTCAACACATCTGAACTCAACACATCTGAACTCAACTCATCTGAACTCAACACATCTGAACTCAACTCAACACAACTCAACTCAACTCAACTCATCTGAACTCAACTCATCTGAACTCAACACATCTGAACTCAACTCAACACAACTCAACTCAACTCATCTGAACTCAACACATCTGAACTCAACTCATCTGAACTCAACACATCTGAACTCAACACATCTGAACTCAACTCATCTGAACTCAACACATCTGAACTCAACTCAACACAACTCAACTCAACTCATCTGAACTCAACTCATCTGAACTCAACACATCTGAACTCAACTCAACACAACTCAACTCAACTCATCTGAACTCAACACATCTGAACTCAACTCATCTGAACTCAACACATCTGAACTCAACACATCTGAACTCAACTCATCTGAACTCAACACATCTGAACTCAACTCAACACAACTCAACTCAACTCATCTGAACTCAACACATCTGAACTCAACTCATCTGAACTCAACACATCTGAACTCAACTCAACACATCTGAACTCAACACATCTGAACTCAACTCATCTGAACTCAACACATCTGAACTCAACCCATCTGAACTCAACTCAACACATCTGAACTCAACACATCTGAACTCAACTCAACACAACTCAACTCAACTCATCTGAACTCAACACATCTGAACTCAACTCATCTGAACTCAACACATCTGAACTCAACACAACTCATCTGAACTCAACACATCTGAACTCAACACATCTGAACTCAACACATCTGAACTCAACACATCTGAACTCAACACATCTGAACTCAACTCATCTGAACTCAACACATCTGAACTCAACTCATCTGAACTCAACACATCTGAACTCAACACAACTCATCTGAACTCAACACATCTGAACTCAACACAACTCAACTCAACACATCTGAACTCAACACATCTGAACTCAACACATCTGAACTCAACCCATCTGAACTCAACTCAACACATCTGAACTCAACACATCTGAACTCAACTCAACACAACTCAACTCAACTCATCTGAACTCAACACATCTGAACTCAACTCATCTGAACTCAACACATCTGAACTCAACACAACTCATCTGAACTCAACACATCTGAACCCATCTGAACTCAACTCAACTCATCTGAACTCAACACATCTGAACCCATCTGAACTCAACTCAACTCATCTGAACTCAACACAACTCAACTCAACTCATCTGAACTCAACTCAACACATCTGAACTCAACTCAACTCATCTGAACTCAACACAACTCAACTCAACTCATCTGAACACAACTCAACTCATCTGAACCCATCTGAACTCAACTCAACACAACTCAACTCAACCCATCTGAACTCAACACATCTGAACTCAACTCATCTGAACTCAACACATCTGAACCCAACTCATCTGAACTCAACTCATCTGAACCCATCTGAACCCATCTGAACTCAACTCAACTCATCTGAACTCAACACATCTGAACTCAACACATCTGAACTCAACACATCTGAACTCAACACATCTGAACTCAACACATCTGAACCCATCTGAACTCAACTCAACACATCTGAACTCAACTCATCTGAACTCAACACATCTGAACCCAACTCATCTGAACTCAACACATCTGAACCCATCTGAACCCATCTGAACTCAACTCAACTCATCTGAACTCAACACATCTGAACTCAACACATCTGAACCCAACTCATCTGAACTCAACACATCTGAACTCAACTCAACTCATCTGAACTCAACACATCTGAACCCATCTGAACTCAACTCAACTCATCTGAACTCAACACATCTGAACCCATCTGAACTCAACTCAACTCAACTGAACTCAACACATCTGAACCCATCTGAACTCAACTCAACTCATCTGAACTCAACACAACTCAACTCAACTCATCTGAACTCAACTCAACACATCTGAACTCAACTCAACTCATCTGAACTCAACACAACTCAACTCAACTCATCTGAACTCAACTCATCTGAACCCATCTGAACTCAACTCAACTCATCTGAACTCAACTCATCTGAACTCAACTCATCTGAACTCAACTCATCTGAATTCAACTCATCTGAACTCAACTCATCTGAACTCAACTCATCTGAACTCAACTCAACTCATCTGAACCCATCTGAACTCATCTGAACTCAACTCAACTCAACTCATCTGAACTCAACTCAACTCATCTGAACCCATCTGAACTCATCTGAACTCAACTCAACTCATCTGAACCCATCTGAACTCAACTCAACTCATCTGAACTCAACTCAACTAATCTGAACCCATCTGAACTCATCTGAACTGAACTCAACTCAACTCATCTGAACCCATCTGAACTCAACTCAACTCATCTGAACTCAACTCAACTCATCTGAACCCATCTGAACAATTCATCTGAACTGAACCGAACTGAACCGAACTCATCTGAACTCAACTCATCTGAACTTAACCGAACTCAGCCGAACTCAACTCAACTGAACCGAACTCAACTGAACTGTTTCTAGAGCAAACAGAAAATGTAAAGTGTGCATTTGAAAAGCAACATGAATCAAATATCTGCACAAACTTTAATAAGAAGAAACAAAAGAGAGAGAGAGAAAAAAGAGAAGCTTTAAGGGCAACCTGACAAAACAAAAGCTTGATTGTTTAACGTTTTAAAATGAAGAAATAAAAACAGCCAAATATATTATAATTGTAATTTTAAAGTTGTAATGTAAAATAACATAATTCTTTTTTATATTATTATATTACTTTTCTCACATAATAATACTCATTTTTTTAATTTTAGGGAAAATAATTTATTTGATCTTATGTAGTAATTTTTATATTTTCATTTTGTAATAAAAAAAATAACAATAATAGCAATAATAGCAATGTATATGCATGTCATTTTTGTGCATATGCATAAAAGCAATATTATAATTTTACAGTTGTAATGTCAAATAAAATTCTATTTATTATATTACTTTTCCTAAGTACTCAACTTATTTAGTTTTTTTAAAAGTAAGTTTTATATTTTTATTTAGTAATAATACTAATACTAATAGCAACAGTAATAATAATAATAACAAACTAGTAAACACTTTAGAAACACCATTGGTCTGATGGCGATGACATAATAGGTGTGTGTGTGTGTGTGTGTGTGTGTGTGTGTGTGTGTGTGTGTGTTTGTGTGTGTGTGTGTGTGTGTGTGTGTGTGTGTGTGTGAGTTCTTATGAAGTGCATTCTGAATCGCATCCTGCCATGGCTCTGCGAAATGAACATACTGTCGGAAAAACAAAAAGCCTATATTAATCGTCAAGGCATGAACGAGCACGTTTTCTGCCTGAAAACAGCAATCGATGATTTTAAGCATGAATCCACCAAGTTTTATGCAGTCTTTCTAGACTTCCGTGATGCATTCGGCTCGTTGCCGCATGGCGTTATGATTAAAGCCTTAGACGAAATTAACCTACCCAAACCTTATATCAACATGATTAAGGATATCTATAGAAACTCCTTTATCCAGGTGATCTGTGGAGATCAACTGACTAGCCCAATCCAACTAAGAACCGGCATCAAGACAGGCTGCCCATGGAGCGCAGTAAACTTTATTCTAGCCCTTAACCAGTGGCTCAAGTGGCTGTGCCTCTGCTCCCCCTCGCACATCAGATCGCCAAACCCTGTCCAGGCCTATGCAGACGACGTCCAGGTGTCATCCAGGGATGAGAGAGTGATCAAAACCATGCTCTCCCATACTGATAAATTCATGCGATGGTCTGGACTAGAGGTGAAAAACACCAAGTGCGCTGTGTTTTATGAGAGACGCAGTGGAGGCAACAGGTGGTATCAAGCCAAAAAAGACAAGCCACCCTCCTTTTCCATCATGGGCAATGAAATTAAAGTGTATGCGCGCCATGAAACTTACGGCTACCTTGGACACCGGTTCAACATCGCGGGCGAATGGGAAGAGCAAATACATGAACTTAGCAGTGAATACTGCACGAGGCTGGACATGGTGGACTCATCCCCTCTCCCTGTCGTAATGAAACTACAGGCCATAAGAGAGATTGCCCTTTCTAAAATACAGCATCTCTTTGCAAACATACATATCCCTAAATGTATCCTAAATGAGCTGAATAATAAGACTGTAGGCCTGGCAAGACGCTGGATAGGACTAAATACACACTCGACAAGAGACGTCTTGTTTCACAGGTGCAGAGAGGGAGGGCTGGGCGTCCCTCATATAGAGTGGGTGTATGTTGCCGCCAGAATAAGCAACCTGTTAAGGATGTTAAATAATGATGACGCAGCCGTGCGTGAGCTTGCCCGAGCCTCACTTCTATTACATCTGGGGAAACGCAAGGTCCCTCTCTCTACATCAGATGATGCCAGCTTCCTCGGGTTCAGAAGAAAACCCAATGGAAAACTGGACACCAACACACCAGGCTTTGGCGTGCGCTCGGACTGGCTAGACCTGAATGACCTCTGCAACCGCACTAATATCCAACTGCGCTGGAGGAACACAGCAGGACAGTCGGCGGAAGCCAATAAGATCATTCTCACGGATTCAACCATCACGGCAGAGGCAACCATCACAACTGGCGACAACATTCAACTCCTTGACACTCAAAACATCAAAAGGACAATAATCGATCACTTCCATTTGCGTATGATACAGCACTGGACAGGCCTACGCCTACAAGGACAACTGGCCTGCCTGCCCTGTGCCGACCATAACGTATCACATACAGTTCTGAAGAACACAGCCCTACAAGACGACATCCACAGATTCACAATTAAAGCTCGTCTACAGGTACTACCAACAAAGTCCAACTTAGCAACATGGTTTCCATCCGTACATGAGCCGTTCTGCCTGCAACATCACAGCCGGCAAAGAGAGACGATCGCACACATCCTTAACGGCTGCTCCGCCTACAAAGGACTGTACATCGCGCGCCACGACCGTATAGTTGCACTCCTAGTGAAGGAGCTCAGAGACAATGTCAACCTTACCACAATCCACTTTAACAAAAAAATCGAGACAGACTGGTTTTCTCCTTCACACGAACAGTGCGCTACACTGGAAATTGCCATAAATCACTTACCAAATACACCTGACATAGTTGTAATTAATGAACACACCAAAGCCGTTACAATACTAGAAATTGGTTGCTCTTTTGATGCTTATATGGACACCTGCTATGCTTCAAAACTGTTGAAATATCAACCATGGTACAATGTTTTCAGTAACTCTGGCTACTCCTGTAAAGTTATTGCCCTCATCTTTGGTAGTCTAGGCCATGTGCATAAGTTGTGTGTAAGAGGCCTGCAGATTTGCGGACTACAGAAGAACAAGGCCAAAAAACTGACGAGATATTGTTCTGTATCAGCAGTAATTGGTAGCCTCTATATATGGAGGCGCAGGTGCCACCTTTACCCTTAATGTGCATAATGGACTGAGATATTGGCTGCTGTTGTACATCTTTCTGCCAAATTTGGATTATGCCATGATAAATGTTTATCTTTTAATTCAAATAAAGAATTTAAATGTGTGTGTGTGTGTGTGTGTGTGTGTGTGTGTGTGTCTCAGGCTCCGCCTCTTTGAGGTGTAAATCTTCTCCAGTTCATTTCTTCTGTTGAGTCCGTCCAGGTCAGACACGAGTAGCTTATAAGTCCTTTATAAATAATCTTGACATGACAGTGCTGAATCGCTGCAAACATCCACATCGCTATGATCAGATGCTGTTTCTCATTGCTGGCATTTTTGATGCATGTTTATTCTGTTATTGAGAATAAAGCGCACTGCACATATTTACATATAACGTGGACAGATCACGCTTTTCAAACTTCTTTTGACTCCAAAGAGAAGAACGAAAAAGAACTTTGCTTGAGTATATCAATTCATAATTGAAGTACACTTCATATTTCCTTCAGTGACAGTGTAAAAATGTAAAATAATAAGCAGCTCTTTATGTGTCTCCCACAAACCAGCTGGTCTGTTTCCATAGTGAAGGGCGAAACCAATCAGCGGCAACTGGGACAAACAAAGATTCAATTAGGAGACAAGACTGTGCCCGTCCTGAACGGTAAAGATGAGCTGAAGCATGAGCTCCGCTGTCTGGATCATGATTCTGCTGGATCACGCGTAATGCGAGTGTGATGTGATCTAAATGAACATGCCAACGGAGAGTTAAAGGGGTCATATAATGGTACATGCACTTTTACAAGTTGATTGTACTGAAATGTGTGTTGGCAGTGCCTGTACACAACCATCATAAAATGATAAAAATCCATCCAGTGTTTTTTTTTTAATCTTCTAATATGTTTCCTCCCATCTCAAATCAAGCTGTTCGATTTTGTGATGTCACAAAATCGACGCCCCTCCCACGATGGTTGATTGACAGCAGCGTTTCAACACAGACCCGCCCCCTCGCGCCCTCGTGAGCGAGCTGTCAATCATAGCACGCGTTCATTGTTGATAGCTGGAGCACTGAACAGAATGGCGTCTAAGCGATTGTGGTGTTTCTTGGGTGTAATAACGAACACAGCATCATATTGATGTTCCTAAATCCGTACAGCTGAAGACGCAGTGGCTGATGTTTGAAATGAAATGTTTGTTTTCGAAGGGAATATTCCCCACGATCAACGTCAATGCTTTCATGTTTGCGCGAATCATTTCACCAGACTGCTTTACACACGAGGGTCAGTATAAAGCTGGATTTGCTAAGAAGCTGCTCCTGAAAAAAGGATTACTACCAACTATTCGTGTTCCTGCTGCACCTCCAGAAGAAGTGAGTGAGTGTAACATTTTATTGACCTTTATATTAATCTTTGCAAATCGCTTGCACGCTTCACAATGAATGCGGCAAAGGTTTACACTCAGGGTACATTAGGGCATGTTTTCTATGTACAACGTTCTCAATATAATTCATAATCCCACGATTGTAATGAACGACGCGTTATGGTTATTGTGTTTGTGTTACTACAAGCGGTGTACGCACAGAACAGAGGGACGGGGTGAGCAAAGCTCATTATCATTTAAAGACACATGCACTCTTACAATACTAATGAGAATTTTTAGTTATAGTATATTACAAACTTTTAATTTAGACCCTAAAGAATCATATTAGCTTGTACAAAAATGGCATTATATGACCTCTTTAAACAGAGCTGTGCATCATTCAGAACTCAACCGACTTTGTTTTATTTCTTTCAGTTGCAATTAATTAAATTCTTCTTCCTGTGATCCTGTGACGCTGATTCAATTCACAATCATGAATCTCAAAAGGAGTCGACTCTTAAAGTGGCCTTATTATGCTACTTTAAGGTCTCCTACAACAGGTTTACATGCAGCTAAGGTCAAAAACACTTTACTTTTCTCATAATATACATGGCATTTTTGTTGCATGTTTATTCTGTTATTGAGAGGAAAGCGCACTGCACATATTTACATATAATGTGGACGGCATTGGGACGTTTGCTGGTCACGTATTTCAAACGTCTTTTTACCCATAACAGAAGAACTTTGCCTTGAGTATTATCAATGCATAAATCATCACAGTGAGTTTAAGTCCAGACAAACACTCATTTCTTCAGCTTAAATGTGTGTGTGCAGGTGACCTGATTCTGTGCGCTGCGAGCTACAGATGTACAACCACCATGTGTGTGTCCACCTCAGAATCTGCTACAAAAGCAACCTTACGACTCCTGGCATCGACTCATGTCCCCGGGCAAAGCATTTCCAATCACACACCATCTGCTTCACACACACACACACACACACCAGCATGCAGCATCACCAGCTGCGTTATTACCGCCACATCTGACTGTCCGTGACCTTTGCCCTCGGCAGCTGTCTCTCCTGCAGTGCATGTGTGTGTGAGTTGTGTAGTAATATAAGACCCTGATAAACTCAAGTTCTTTTTCATTCTTCGCTTAAAGGTGCCGTGTGTAATTTTAGCGGCATCTAGTGGTGAGGTTGTGAACTGCACCCAACAGAAGTTACGGTGGCCGACAGGAAGTGATGTCGTCCTGAGACAGCAGAGAGTTGCCAGTTAAACAATGAGGTTTCTTTACAAAGATAAATTAAGAAATTGCTTAATTATTCAGTAAAACGATATGTTATTGTGAATATTATTGTTACTTGTTTATCATTGAGTGAGTGAAATAAACAGTTATGAACATGTAGAAATCAAAGTTGAAGCTCCAATCTCCTCCCGGAAATCCCCAAAAAGTGCGTTGGTGCCTAAGTGACTTCTTTTAGAGAAGCTGTCAATCACAGCTGTCAATCATGATATCACATTCCCATTTTTATATTAGGAAACATAATTGGAAAAAATTTATTTGAAGTGTAATTTGATTGTTTTGTTTCCATCGCGTCCCATTAGACTACATGGAGAGGCGGGGTTTATGAGCTATACTGGGACCAGCCACCAGGGGGCGATCGAGACTCAGGGTTTATGAGCTATACTGGGACCAGCCACCGGGGGGCGATCGAGACTCAGGGTTTATGAGCTATACTGGGACCAGCCACCGGGGGGTGATCGAGACTCAGGGTTTATGAGTTATACTGGGACCAGCCACCGGGGGGCGATCGAGACTCAGGGTTTATGAGCTATACTGGGACCAGCCACCGGGGGGCGATCGAGACTCTGGGTTTATGAGCTATACTGGGACCAGCCACCGGGGGGTGATCGAGACTCAGGGTTTATGAGCTATACTGGGACCAGCCACCGGGGGGCGATCGAGGCTCAGGGTTTATGAGCTATACTGGGACCAGCCACCGGGGGGCGATCGAGACTCAGGGTTTATGAACTATACTGGGACCAGCCACCGGGGGGCGATCGAGACACAGGGTTTATGAGCTATACTGGGACCAGCCACCGGGGGGCGATCGAGACTCAGGGTTTATGAGCTATACTGGGACCAGCCACCGGGGGCCGATCGAGGCTCAGGGTTTATGAGCTATACTGGGACCAGCCACCAGGGGGCGATCGAGGCTCAGGGTTTATGAGCTATACTGGGACCAGCCACCGGGGGGCGATCGAGGCTCAGGGTTTATGAGCTATACTGGGACCAGCCACCAGGGGGCGATCGAGACTCAGGGTTTATGAGCTATACTGGGACCAGCCACCGGGGGGGGCGATCGAGACTCTGGGTTTATGAGCTATACTGGGACCAGCCACCGGGGGGCGATCGAGACTCAGGGTTTATGAGCTATACTGGGACCAGCCACCGGGGGGTGATCGAGACTCAGGGTTTATGAGCTATACTGGGACCAGCCACCGGGGGGCGATCGAGGCTCAGGGTTTATGAGCTATACTGGGACCAGCCACCGGGGGGCGATCGAGACTCAGGGTTTATGAACTATACTGGGACCAGCCACCGGGGGGCGATCGAGACACAGGGTTTATGAGCTATACTGGGACCAGCCACCGGGGGGCGATCGAGACTCAGGGTTTATGAGCTATACTGGGACCAGCCACCGGGGGGCGATCGAGGCTCAGGGTTTATGAGCTATACTGGGACCAGCCACCAGGGGGCGATCAAGACTCAGGGTTTATGAGCTATACTGGGACCAGCCACCGGGGGGGGCGATCGAGACTCTGGGTTTATGAGCTATACTGGGACCAGCCACCGGGGGGCGATCGAGACTCAGGGTTTATGAGCTATACTGGGACCAGCCACCGGGGGGTGATCGAGACTCAGGGTTTATGAGCTATATTGGGACCAGCCACCGGGGGGCGATCGAGGCTCAGGGTTTATGAGCTATACTGGGACCAGCCACCGGGGGGCGATCGAGACTCAGGGTTTATGAGCTATACTGGGACCAGCCACCGGGGGGCGATCGAGACTCTGGGTTTATGACCTATACTGGGACCAGCCACTGGGGGGTGATCGAGACTCAGGGTTTATGAGCTATACTGGGACCAGCCACCGGGGGGGGCGATCGAGACTCAGGGTTTATGACCTATACTGGGACCAGCCACTGGGGGGTGATCGAGACTCAGGGTTTATGAGCTATACTGGGACCAGCCACCGGGGGCGATCGAGACTCAGGGTTTATGAGCTATACTGGGACCAGCCACCGGGGGGCGATCGAGACTCAGGGTTTATGAGCTATACTGGGACCAGCCACCGGGGGGTGATCGAGACTCAGGGTTTATGAGCTATATTGGGACCAGCCACCGGGGGGCGATCGAGACTCAGGGTTTATGAGCTATATTGGGACCAGCCACCGGGGGGCGATCGAGGCTCAGGGTTTATGAGCTATACTGGGACCAGCCACCGGGGGGTGATCGAGACTCAGGGTTTATGAGCTATACTGGGACCAGCCACCGGGGGGTGATCGAGACTCAGGGTTTATGAGCTATATTGGGACCAGCCACCGGGGGGCGATCGAGACTCAGGGTTTATGAGCTATATTGGGACCAGCCACCGGGGGGCGATCGAGGCTCAGGGTTTATGAGCTATACTGGGACCAGCCACCGGGGGGTGATCGAGGCTCAGGGTTTATGAGCTATACTGGGACCAGCCACCGGGGGGCGATCGAGGCTCAGGGTTTATGAGCTATACTGGGACCAGCCACCGGGGGGCGATCGAGACGCTTTGGCTTCACTTTTCAGCACTTGTGCGGCACGCTTGGTTGGGACACAAGCGTCTGTTAAGCCCGGGACACACCCAACCGATGCCAAAGAGCTAGCGCTGATGAAAGCCGACAGTGTTGTCGCCTCATGTCGGGGAAAAGCTGCACTTGAACACACGAGAACTACAGCGGCTGTCAGCTAGCGTGCGCGTTCTGCGCATGCGTGTAAATGAGAAAACTGTCTATTTCTGCAGATAAATTCATCTATATTCGTCATTCAGAAAGCGAAACCGACGCTGCAGATACACACACCATAAACAAAGCAGTGTGTGCTTACCGTTTTGAAGATCAATCCTGCTAAACACTTTCTTTATTCCACTCTGCTCATGCTAATATTGAAATATTCGCTGAAGAACACTCAGGTAAGATGATGTAACATTAGAACGGTCTTCTGTCTGTACCGTTTTGACTTGTTTGCTTGTGTGAGTGTGAGTGTGCAGGGATGAGACCTCAGTTTGGGCCACTTGTAGGATCCGCTGGTCATGGTGAACGTGCCGATCTCCAGTTGCTGAATGTGCAGGGCGAAGATATGAGCGTCTGGGAGAGTCGGACGCCCTCCGCGCTTCAATCCCTCCATCAGACACAGACTATCACTCTTCAGAAACACCTGAAACAACAGCACACTTTCAGGATCAGGAGTACAGAGTGCTCGCAACACCGAGGTCATGGGTCGAACCCCAGGGAACGCATAAACTGATCACAATTAAACCCTTCAATGCAATGCCTCTGACAAATGCATAAATGCATTAATTTATTCAAAGCAAGATTAAAAATAAAATCCACACAAACAATGACTTCAGGACACCTCTAATGATGAGTGTGTCTTCAGATTCTGTTTTAAAATGAATTTAGCTTATATTAAGCCGGACATAAAGTAAAAAATGTGTGTGTGTGTGTGTGTGTGTGTGTGTGTGTGGTGGGGGGGGGGGGGATTTAGCAATCTTGAAAAAACAAATAGCTATGAAGCAGTTTTGTTATTATTAATATAATATGTAATTAATAATAACAATATAATATTATTAACAATTAAGAGTTCAATCAAGAGTTTGTTTAAAATAATAATAATAAATTATCAAAATAATTAAAACAAATAGTGATGAAGCAGGGTTGTCATTTTAAATATTATATATAATAATAATAACATTTATTATAATATTATTTTTTATATTTAACAATTCTAATGTTTTAAAATATATATGTAATAGTAACAATTAAGAATTTGTCTAAAATAATTACAAGTTATTAAAATAAATCAAACAAATAGTGGTGAAGCAGTTTTGTTATTATTAATATCATATGTAATTAATAATAACAATATTATTAACAATTAAGAGTTCAATCAAGAGTTTGTTTAAAATAATAATAAATTATCAAAATAATTAAAACAAATAGTGGTGAAGCAGGGTTGTCATTATTAATGTTATATGTAATAATAATAAATAATATTTATTATAATAATATTTTTATATTTAATAATTATAATGATTTAATATATATAAATATGTAATAGTAATAATTAAGGCTGTCAAACGATTAATCGAGATTAATCGCATCCAAAATAAAAGTTTGTGTTTAGATAATTTATGTGTGTGTACGGTGTATAATTATTTTCTATATATAAATACACACACATGCATATAGAAAATGTGTTATTTATATATAAAATATTTATATATAATATAAATTATATATAATATAAGTATGTATACACAGTATATACATGCAAATATTTCTTAAATATATACATGCATGTGTGTGTATTTATATATAGAAAATAATTATACACCGTACACACACATGTATTATGTAAAAACAAACTTTTATTTTGGATGCGATTAATCGCGATTAATCGTTTGACAGCCCTAGTAATAATAGAAAGAAACAATTAAGAATTTGTCTAAAATAATAAATTATTATTATTAAATTTATAGATATATAATATAATGATTTTAAAGTAATGGTGTATGGTATGTCATTCGTCACGTGTGTGTCGAGGTCAGTGTGTGTCGCGGTCAGTGTGTGAGTAACATCAGCTCTTCTGTATGTGAGTGTTTTATTTTAATTTTTTCTCTTGATTTGTTTTATCTGAATTATAAGCTTTACATGAAGTGTGTATTTTGTGTTTTTTGTTTCTTTTTTCCGTACAGCACTTCGGTTGTTTTAAAGTGCTTTATAAATAAAGTTAGATTGAGCGTCTCACCTGCACAGCCCTGAGCTCCTCCAGAACCTCACACACTTTCAGCGGGAGCTGCTTCCACGCCTGCCGTTCAACACACACACACACACACACACACACACACGCACACACACACACAACAAAACCAGGAGAAATGCTGTAAAACTAATTAAGATGGGAATAAGCATGGCTTATAAAAACCCATTTATCATGCAATTTCATTTCACGCCAAATATGATGAATACTGTTTTGTTTCTGCACAAAATGCCGAATGCATGTCGATTATAACCCTTTCATGCTCGTCAATAGCCTGAAAAATAGAGTTAGTGTTTAATCAGTTTAAAGGCACATGCAATTAACATTTCAGCTGCTGGAGCTGCCAGATAAGATGAAGCAAAAATAGCAAATACAGTCGAGCTTATGAGGTTATGACTCTCTCAATGCGGGATAATTTATCACTTAGAGAGAACGATTCGGAAAAAGGGATTACGTGCGGTTTCGTTTCTTACCGGTAATTGCCTTACAATCACATTCTCCAGGCCCGACAGAATCTGCATGGCGGTGGCGAAGTTTCTGGTCTCGTAGCAGTACTTGCCAACGGCGAGAAACCGAGTGAGTAAAGCTGCCTGTGCCTGGAAATATAAATATATATATATATATGTAAGCATTATGACATTATGAAAAGTATAAATACTAGGGCTGGGACGATGCACCTAGAATCTCCCGATTCGATACTATCACGAAACTTGGGTGCCGATACAATATGTGTTTCTACAAGTATTGCGATTCGATATTGCACATTTATTTTAACACTAGCCCATCAGGAAACGTTAAATCATACACTTATACAGACTGTGCATGATGTATAAGATGAGTCATATCTACAAAAACAAATCATCACTTCTTTCTGAGTTTTATTTCAGAAGCATCATACAGGACTACATTCTCTTTAATAAATGATTCAATAACAAATAATTTTTTTTAACAGTCACTTGTCGCCACCTAGTGGTGAAACAATGTAATCGATAAATGCGTTATTTTAAGCGCTAAGTTTCTATCAAAAGCTGATTTACTCTATTTTGATCTCTATCGTAGACATCAGTGTTCATATTTGAACTTTAAACTATGAAACTTTGAACTATTGTATCACAGAAATAATGATACTATGAGGTTGAAAAGACTGTTTGTGAAGCTGTTTCATGACGACTCTCTCCTAGTCCAGTCATTTTAAGCCAAAATGGGGGTCAACCTTGAACAAATTGCAACAGAAGCAAACTCAACTGATTTTGTATCCTCAATATGTCCTGAGTAAGGGAAAAAAAGCCCAGAAGAATCCCATTAGGGGAAAGTTTTGAAAAAGACCCAAATATACCCTATTCATACGCCTATGCATTCTTTTTCTTACGTGAATAGGGTAAACATTTTAACCTTTAGATATCACCATGAAAATTACTGAGTTGATTATTTACATCAAGACAAACAAAAAATGTATCACAAGTTTTTTAAAATGGTTTGTAAACATGAACAGTGCATAATCTAATTACGTATGTGCTAATTTGCATAAATACCACAACAGATCTAAACATTGGGTATAGCCAGGTGAAAATGTCTTGTTGAATCTTGTTTACGTATAACAGTAAAATACTTAATATTAAGGTCTGAATGGACCCATTACGGCTACCCATGAGCATTAATACATAGAGGCAGGAAGAAGTAGGGGATCACGGGGCACAACCTAACGCGGGGCTAGTTTTAACACGCTTGTTTTAAATACTTCCGCACATGCTTGGATGACGAAACTTTGTTTATTTACTAGTTGCCATATCAACACTATATAGAAGAAAAAAATTCCGCCAAAATAAAATTTTTTTGGAAGATATCCATAGACATTTATTAAACCATAGCAAAAGTAAATTTCTTACTTAAGTTAATTTTTCATCTCTATTTTTTGTGTTTATTTAAAATTAGACAAAGCTGATATTATTTTAATCTCCAATATGTTATTTAACAGTTGAGATAGTTCTTTAATGCTTCACTAACTAGCAGAAGACACTAGCAGGGTTTAAATCCCAGTTGTGCAGGTGGGGCATGTTGTCACACTGCGTTACAATGTGCCCCTATTAGAAATATGCTATTATATTCTATACTTTTATTAATTTTATTGAGAAAACGTGAGAAAAAGGTGAATAAAGACTGAGAGTCAATGTTCAGATATTACTAATTATTTATTTGGTTTGAACTATGTTGTATAGCTGTGTTTTCATGTGTTCGTAGTCAAAACTCAAAAATGAGTTTATATTTAATTATAAAAAATTGCCATTATTTTATATGTATTGTATTGTATTTTATTTGGAAAATATTTTAGTTTGTCTTGTATATTTTCTTTATTAGATCAGATAACATTTTAAGCTGTCATAATGTCATGTTACAAAGTACCCCTCACATGTTACAATGTACCCCACCTATGGGGCATGTTGTCACATTTCACTTCCATTCTTTCGGGGTATATCAAGAAAAAGGTATATACTGTATTAATAAAACAAAACCACATAATTGTACTAGACATGAGGGAAATTAATGTGGGAAAAAATAAATACTCTGAACCATAAGTAGATTTACACAAATTGAGAAAGTCAAAAAGCATTACTTTGTGCCCCGCTCTCCCCTACTTTAAACCAGCCTTTATTCCTACTTTTTTTCATAAAATGACTGGACTATCCGAGTCAGCGCCAACACAGATCTGAATGTTGCGATATGATTTGGTCAAAGTTTAATAGACAGACGAATTGAAAGATTGCGATTGTGTTTGAATCAAAATCAGTCTTTTAAAGATGAATCGTGCAGCTCTACTGTCTTCTCTCTCTCTCTGTATATGAGTCAGTGCATTCAGTCTCACATATTACGTCACTCAACAACTCATAGATCACAGCAAGGACAAAAACAAAGCAATTTAATTTGAATTAATATTAATTCTGTAATAAAAAAAAGATTTTAGAATCATAAAAAAAAGAAAGAAATTGCGATAGCTAGATGAATCGTTTTTTTCTACCAGCCCTAATAAATACTAAAGTTTTCATTTATGTGCATATTAGACAATTATGGATATAAATGTGCATATTGTCATGAAAACAGTGTTACGGTGCAAAAAAAATCTTTACGCATGATATAATTTCTTTGATTTGCAAGGTTTTTTCCAAAATCTATTTCTCTCACCGAATATCCTGCTTTCCTCTTAATAACCTGTGCCTTCAAAACTATTGTGTTGTGAACATTCATAACCCAGTTTAACTCATAAACAACCATGATTTGAAAATGCTCAATAAAATCTGAGGAATCACCTTGACCGAGTCACAGATGACCAGTTCGGCAGAAACCCAGTTGCTGACGCAGCGTGTGTGTGTGATGAGTGTGTGAAGCGGCTCCTCGGGGCCCGACACGTCCCTCAGGAACAGACTGTTGCCCTCTAGAGACACACACCTGAACAACACACACACAGCAGGACCTCTACAGTCACACACATACTCAACATATCTCTGTGAAGTCGCATGCAGTGTGTTAAATTAATTAGAAACATGTTTTGAGACTTTAAAAAGCAGACACGCTGTGTTTACTATCATTTACGCACATGTTCAAGGATCTGAAGTTTCAAAAGTGCATCGGTGGAAACTCACCTGTGTGTGGAGTTTTCTGACACGCCATGAGCTCTTGAGTTCAGAAAGTGAACTGGATGACAGTCCTGAAATATTTCCTACATGAGAAGTGAATATAAATGCTGAATCAAAACCGGTATTTGACATATGAGAGGTGAAGATATGCATGAAAATAAGACAATGATCATGTGTCTCCACCTAGAGGAGGATCTGTGAATAACAGTGTGAGAATAGAGCACAAAAAAACAGGAAAAACATACAACAGCGGACAAATGATGATGAAAATTAAAACACTTAGGACATTCATATATTTTGAATTACACTACTGATATTTTTCTTGGAAAAACAGCAGTTTTCTATGTGAATATAGTAAATTCAAACGTTTGGAATAATTACGTTTTATTATGTTTTTAGTCTCTTCTGCTCACCAAAGCTGCATTTATTTGATCAAAAATACAGTAAAAATTGTGAAATATTATTATAATGTAAATCATCTGTTTTCTATGTGAATATACAGTAAAGTGTAATTTATTCCTGTGATCAAAGCTGAATTTTCAGCATCATTACTCCAGTCTTCAGTGTCACATGATCCTTCAGAAATCACTCTAATATGAGGATTTGATGATCATTTGTTATTGATGCTTAATTATTGATACAAATAACAACCATTATCAATTACTTAAGTTGAAGATTACTTAAAATATAAATGCTTTCCTTTTGTACTTTATATTAATCAAAGAATCCTGAACAAAATTTATCACGGTTTCCACAAATATATTAAGTTTTATTTTTTGTAATTATAAAATGTCTTTACTGTCACTTTTGATCGATTTAATACACCCTTGATGAATAAAACTACTAATTTATTATATTTTTTAGATATAACTTACCCCAAATGAAGCAAAACTATATGAAGCAGCACGACTGTTTTCAACACTGATAATAATCATAAATGTTTCTTGATCATCAAATCCTCATATTAGAGTGATTTCTGAAGGATCATGTGACACTGAAGACTGGAGTAATGATGCTGAACATTCAGCTTTGATCACAGGAATAAATTACACTTTACTGTATATTCACATAGAAAACAGATGATTTACATTACAATAATATTTCACCATTTTTACTGTATTTTTGATCAAATAAAAGCAGCCTTGATGAGCAGAAGAGACTAAAAACATAATAAAACGTAATTATTCCAAACGTTTGACCGGTAGTGTCGGACAGTAGACTTCTGTATATTTCAGACACAGACCGTGAAAAGTGTGTGTGTTTCATCACCTGCTCCAGTAAGGTGAGCTGCTGAGCGATGTGTGTGGGTGTGTGTGGTGTCTGACTGAAGGCCAGTGTGTCCTCTGATCTCACACTCGTGTCGGACAGTTGTCTCATCAGAGACGCGTAACAGGGCCGAGGAAGAGCCGCAGCGACGGAGAACGCTTTCTCTTTACACACACCCTTCTGAGGCTCCACCACACGAGACACACGCCACTGGAAACCCTGCAATCATCATCATCATCATCATCATCATCATCATCATCATCAGATCAACAACACCGGACACGTGCAGTCGGACCATCAATGGATGCTGTGGACAAATATACATGCGTTCGATTATTTGGTTACACTTTATTTTAAGGTGTCAGTGTTACAGTGTAATTATATATTTAAGTACTGAGTAATATTAATTAACTACATGTACATACTATAGGGTTAGGGTTTGGTTGAGGGTTAGTTGCATGTAATTATGCATAATTTACTGTAATTTACTATGGTAAGTGCATGTAACATATGCAACAAGGACACTGTAAAATAAAGTGTTTTTCCCGATTTTCTCTTAAGGCAAGACACTACAGACGAAAACACTCTTCTTTCAGACTAGTGGAAGAAAAACATCCAAAATACACATTTAAGTGTTTATTTTATTACACTTTATCTATTTGGCATCTTTAGATTTCCGTTGCATTACATAAACTGAAAAGAAAATGGGTAACACTTTATTTTACAGTGTTTTTGTCACGTACGTTGCATCTAATTACCATAGTAATAACAGTAAAATATGCATAATTACATGCAACTAACCCTCAACCAAACCCTAACCCTATAGTAAGTACATGTAGTTAATTAATACTCAGTACTAAAATATAGTTTTACACTGTAACACTCACACGTTTACATTGAAACGGTTTTCATTCAGAAATGTTACTAAATGACACAAAAAAAAAAGGCAAATAAGACTTTGGAATAAATGTGAAATATTGAAGTGTAGAGATTGAAATAGTATTTTCTTGTAAAATATTCTCCTATAATAAAATCAATGTTTTATTTATAACTGAAATACGCAGCTTTACACAAATTTTACAGTTTTATTCCTATGTATATTCAGAAGGGTTGTTCATATATCATTCACCTGATTTATATAACATTTATTCCAAAGAACGGTGAAAATGATTCTTGTTGACGACAGTATTTTCTGATTTATGAAGTGATAAAAAAGTTTTAAAAAGTCTTTAACTCTAATATGTAAAAAATTAAGCATGCAAATTTTGAACCAGGCCTTATCTAATGTTCAAATTTGTAATGTATGCAAATTAGCGCATATTTAATGACATAATGACTCGTTTACATTGAAACATAACATTTCAGCAAACTTGTAATACAAAACAATTTAGCAGTTGTTAATGTAAGTAATCACCTGTGGAAGTATTGTCATATCTATTAGTTAAGTGGGTTACACTTTATTTTAAGGTGTCACTGTTACAGTGTAATTATATATTTAAGTACTGAGTAATATTAATTAACTACATGTACTTACTATAGGGTTAGGGTTTGGTTGAGGGTTAGTTGCATGTAATTATGCATATTTTACTGTTATTACTATGGTAATTAGATGCAACATATGATTACAACAACGAATGAACGATGATGAAAATAAAAAAAACTGACGACATTCATCTTGAATTACACTAACAGTAAATGTCTGGGAAAAATTACGATTTTTTACTGAATAAAAGCCTTTTGATAAAAAAAAGACATTAAAATCAGTAAAATTGTCAAATATTAAAACAATGTAAAACAGGTGTTTTCTATGTGATTATATAGTAAAATTTATAATTTACTATTTTATTTGTATTACTACAGTAACTACATGTAACGTGTACCAAGGGCACTGTAAAATAAAGAGTAACCGTTGTGTTTTTCCTCCATTCACCTGTAGTGTCTTGCCTTTAACGCACGAGCATCTCGCCTGATGTTCACACACCTTGCGAGCCACATCATCGATGGAGGATCTCCTGCACGAGGAGTGAACCGACTGCTGGTCTTCTGACCCACTGATGGAGGCGTCGTCGTCACATGACAGGTCACATGACAGGCCACAGACACGCCTCTTTCTGGGCGGAGCCTGAAGCATCACCAGCAAACTCTCTCTGCGACGGTCACCCGCTGCCACCTGAACACACAGCGTCCCACGGTCATCTCTCACACACACACACACTACCAGACCAAAGTTCTGAATCGGTCAGATATTTAACAATATTAAGGTTTTATTTTTGCATTTTTAAATCAATAAATACAGCCTTGGTGAGCAGAAGAGACTTCTTTTAAAAACATTAAAAATCTTACCGATCTAAAATGTTTGACTGGTAGTGTACACACACACACACACACACACACATTCAGACACTGTGAGAGACACACACACACACACACACACATTCTTGTACATCTATCTTTATGAGAACATTCTTTGACACAATGCAATCTCTAGCCACTTACCCTAACCTTACCCATCACGACTAAGTGCCTAACCCGACCCCTGACCCTAAACCGACCCTTGACCTCATTATAACCTCAAACAGGCCTTTAAAGGCTCTCAGAGACTGAGGACCGACCAACATGTCCTCACTTTACTCTCTCTGTCCTCACTCCACTGGTCTAACACTCAAACTGGTCCTCACAAAGATAGATGTACAAGCACATACACACACACACACACACACACACACACACACACACACACACACACACACACACACACACACACCTCAGAGTTCAGGAAAGTGTTGAGTGTGTGCAGAAGATCCGAGCCGGAGCTGAAGTCCAAACCCTGTCTGATCCAGAAGTGTAATAAGTCCAGCGTTCGCTGACTCACGTTTGCAGCGTCTGATGACGGATCTTCTCTCGCTCTGGACAGTTCATGCAGAACACACTTACATTTCATTTCCATTCACTTCTAGGAGAATATTATTTAATTAGTATGAGACTGGATGATTGACTCTCTCTGTAAACCTTAATCATGTGGGCAAATCAATCTATCTATCTATCTATCTATCTATCTATCTATCTATCTATCTATCTATCTATCTATCTATCTATCTATCTATCTATCTATCTATCTATCGTATATCTATCTATCTATCTATCTATCTATCTATCTATCTATCTATCTATCTATCTATCTATCTATCTATCGTCTATCTATCAATCTATCTATCTATCTATCTATATATTTATCTATCTATCTATCTATCTATCTATCTATCTATCTATCTATCTATCGTCTATCTATCTATCTATCTACCTATCTATGTATCTATATATCTATCTATTTATCATCTATCTATCTATCTATCTATCTATCTATCTATCTATCTATCTATCTATCTATCTGTATATCTATCTATCTATCTATCTATCTATCTGTATATCTATCTATCTATCTATCTATCTATCTATCTATCTATCTATCTATCTATCCATATATCTATCTATCTATCTATCTATCTATCTATCTATCTATCTATCTATCTATCTATCTATCTATCTATCTATCTATCGTCTATCTATCTATCTATCTATCTATCTATCTATCTATCTATCTATCTATCTATCTATC
>NC_137142.1:34543216-34548216 GCF_949319135.1 Squalius cephalus
TTCATCTTTGATCATTTTTATCTCTGTGTCGCTGTTCAGATTTCATCTCTACACACATTCATACAATACAGAACGTACTTTTTAACGGCCGTGTTTCAAACCATCATCATGACGTCATCATCATGCTCATCATGGCAGCATTTATTTGATCAAAACTACAGTAAAAATTGTGAAATATTATAATGTAAATCATCTGTTTTCTATGTGAATATATAGTAAAGTGTAATTTATTCCTGTGATCAAAGCTGAATGTTCAGCATCATTACTCCAGTCTTCAGTGTCACATGATCCTTCAGAAATCACTCTAATATGAGGATTTGATGCTCAAGAAACATTTAGGATTATTATCAATGATGAAAACAGTTCATATTTTGGTGGAAACTGTGATACATTTTATTTTTCAGGATTCTTTGATGAATAAACATATCAAAAGAACAGCATTTATTTGAAATAGAATCTTTTGTTACATTATTAATGTCTTTACTGTCACATTTAATGCATCCTTGCTCAATAAAAGTATTAATCTTCCTGACTGTGAACTTTTGAGGGGTAGTGTACATCTCTTCAGTGTCTGTACAGAAATATCAACTATGTATTTCTCACTATGGTAACAGAGATCGATGGTCTTCTCTTTGAAGACGAGTAAGAGGAGTCTGACCTCCAACACCATCAAAGCAAACACACACACACACACACACACACACACACACACACACACTGACCATTTCTATTCTGCTATAAACCATAATGCACACTCTCTTTGAATCAAATTAAATGCACATCGTCCAGATCAAAATATGAATGATGGAAGCGGTTCGTTTCTTCCAAAGAAAATGAAGATAGTTCAGGATTGTGTACCTGGGGAAATTCTGGATCTAAATGTGGGTCCTTTCAGGACAGTTAGCATTAAATGAACACCGGAAATCAGCATTAGGACAAATGTCAGACCGGAGAACGAGGCAAAGACACTCAAAACCGGGAGAAAAAAATCACAATAAAATCTCAAATAAATAGGAAATAATATTGCAAAAAGAAAATTCAATTTTAATTTAAATGTTTTGCACTGTGACATTACTTTCATGAAAAATCGTATTGATATGACGCAAAAGAAATAGAAAAATATATTAGAGGGTTATGATCGTTAAATGTAATCCTCAATTAATGAAATCCACAACTTTTCTTGTTTTCTTGATTGTAAAATATGAGCCAGAGCTGTTGTGATGGTGCACCTGAAGTGTGTGTGCATCTCACCTGTGATCTGTCCTGTATGCTGGGAGACTGTGTGTGTCGGCTGAGGTTCTGAGCGTACTCCAGCACGTCCGGCCCGAAGCAGGCGTTCCCGAACACAGCCAGAGCCCAGCCGGAGGAGGAGGAGGAGGAGGAAGAGGAAGAGGAGGACTCGCACTCGTCCATCTCAGAGCCGTCAGGAGCGATCCCACACACACACTCGCCAGCGCCGGCTCCTGCAGCCTCCATCAGCACAGACAACACACACTCACTCACCTCTATATACAGAGAGAGAGAGAGAGAGAGAGAGAGAGAGACAGAGAGAGAGAGAGAGAGAGAGAGAGACAGAGAGAGAGAGAGAGAGACAGAGAGAGAGAGAGAGAGAGAGAGAGAGAGAGAGAGAGAGAGAGAGAGAGAGAGGTTCATCTCACAAAAGATGTCAACATCATATTTCACCATTTTATTACAATCATTCAGTTTTTTTTTGCATTGCGACACTATCCATCCATCATCCATCCATCCATCCATCCATCCATCCATCCATCCAACAATAACATTGATCTATTATACAAGAACTGAACTGAGCTGGACGATTACATCACTGTTTACTCCAGAGCGGCTTTATATATATACAGTCGTGCTCAGAATTAATCATACCCCTGGTAAATATGATCAAAAATGGCTGTAAAAAATAAATCTGCATCGTTTATCCTTTTGATCTTTCATTCAAAAAATTGGCAAAATCCTAACCTTTCATTGAAGAAAAAGAATTGAAAGTGGGGGGAATCACATTATGAAATAAATGTTTTTCTCCAAAACACGTTGGCCACAATTATTGGCACCCTTTTATTAAATACCTTTTTGCAATCTCCTTATGCCAAGATACCAGCTCTGAGTCTTCTTCTACAATGCCTGATGAGTTTGGAGAACACCTGACAAGAGATCAGAGACCATTCCTCCATACAGAATCTCTCCAGATCCTTCAGATTCCCAGATCCATGTTGGTGCTTCTTCTGTTCAGTTCAGCCCACTCATCAGGTCTGGGAACTGGGACGGTCATGGCAGAAGCTTCATTTTGTGCTCCACAACACATTTTTGTGTTGATTTTGATGTTTGTTTTGGATCGTTGTCCTGAAGGAAGATCCAACCACGGCCCATTATAAGATTTCTAGCAGAAGGCATCAGGTTTAGATTTTTTATCTGTTGATATTTGATAGAACCCACGATGCCATGTATCTGAACAAGAAGTCCAGGACCTCCAGCAGAAAAATATGCCCACAACATTAAAGATCCAATGGTATATTAAATTGTACATATGGGGTACTTTTTATCCTTGTGTGCACCAAACACATCTAGTGTGTTTGCTGCCAAAAAGCTCTTTGTTTAGTTTCATCTGACCACAGAACCCTGTGCCGTCTGAAGATCCAGTCGTGTCTGACCACTGAATATGCTGGAGTTTGTTTTTGGAGGAGCGAGGAGCATTTTTCTTGAAAACCTCCCAAACAACATGTGGGGATGCAGGGGTTGTTTGATTTTTTTTAAATAGGCTTTCCGACCCCAAGACTCAACTAATCTCTGCAATTCTCCATCTGTGATCCTTGAAGAGTCTTTGGCCACTCAAACTTTCCTCCTCACCGTGCATTAAGACAGTATAGACACACGTCCTCTTCCTGGCAGATTCGTAATATCTTTAGTTGATTGGAACTTCTTAATTATTGCCCTGATGGTGAAAATGGGGATTTTCAATTCTTTAGCTATTTTCTTACAGCCACTTTCTATTTTGTGAAGCTCAATAATCTTTTGCTGCACATCAGAACTATATTCTTTGGTTTTACTCATTGTGAGGGATGATTAAGGGGATTTGGCCTTTGTGTTTCCTCATATTTAAACTCCTGTGAAACAAGAAGTCATAGATGGACAATTTCATGTTCCTAGTCACCCTGGTGTGCTAAAAAAGGTAAATATTAATGGGAATATACTTCAGAGATATTTTATTCATAAAAAATTCTAGGGGTATGAATAATTTGGCCAACGTGTTTTGGAGAAACACATTTATTTCATAATGTGATTTCCCCCCCACTTTCAATTCTTTTACTTCAATGAAAGGTTTGTCACAGTGTTGTGTTATGTTCCCTGGTGTCCACTAGAGGTCCCCTTCCCCCATGGTGTCATTCTCATTAGGAACTGCATTTCCCACAATCCTTGTCTGCACTCATCACTGTTCATTGTACCCAGCTGCTCCCCATCATGATTGTTAGTTCTGTGTGTATTTATACCCTGTCTGTTTTAGTGTTTGCTACGGAGTCCTTGCTTAGTTCACACCACTTCCTGAGGTCAGTTTTGCGTGTTCCTGTTTGTTTCTTGTTTTTGGATTACTTATATGGATATTGACCTATTGCCTGGACTGGATGTACGAATACGGATTACCCTTAAATAAAAGCTGCATTATTGGATCTACTTTTGTCTTCGTGTGTGCGAGCGTGACAGAAGGACTCCGTCAAACACAAGGTCCAGCAGTATGTTCGCCAGTGTCTCTTCCCCAGCCACCGAGCGGGAGAGAGGACAATTTCTTAAGGGGACCCGGTTGGTCAAATTTCGCGGGACCCGTGGAGGCCGCAGTAGAGGAGGTGGTCGAGAGGAATCCAGACACCACTCTCCACTCTGGCCCCTCTTCGACCCTGGGTTGGTGATGTCCAGCCCAGAGCCCCATCCGCCACTGACTCCGCCCAGCCCAAAGCTCCATCCGCCGCTGACTCCGCCCAGCCCAAAGCCCCATCCGCCACTGACTCCGCCCAGCCCAAAGCTCCATCCGCCGCTGACTCCGCCCAGCCCAAAGCTCCATCCGCCGCTGACTCCGCCCACCCCAGAGCCCCATCCGCCACTGACTCCGCCCACCCCAGAGCTCCATCCGCCGCTGACTCCGCCCACCCCAGAGCTCCATCCGCCGCTGACTCCGCCCACCCCAGAGCTCCATCCGCCGCTGAGTCCGCCCAGCCCAGAGCTCCATCCGCCGCTGACTCCGCCCACCCCAGAGCTCCATCCGCCGCTGACTCCGCCCACCCCAGAGCTCCATCCGCCGCTGAGTCCGCCCAGCCCAGAGCTCTGTTCGCCGTGGTTTCCGTCCAGCCCAGAGCCTGCACATAGCCATCAGAAACAGCGGAGGAGGGGTAAGACCTCCAGTCTCCCCAAAGAACCAGAGGCGGAGCCTCAGATGACCTTATTTGAATGTTTCACTTGGTGGGATCGTCTCACTGAGCAGAGTGCTGCGTTCCCAGTAGATTCCGGGGAGACAGCAGCATCCACTTGCTCTCGAACACGGAGGAGGAGAAGGAAGACACCCTCCGTGATGGTTCCGGTGGTCCCAGTTCCGGTGGTCCCAGTTCCGGTGGTCCCAGTTCTGGTGGTCCTGAGTCCGGTGTTCCCGAGTCCGGAGACGGAGGAGGAAGAGAAACCCCTCTTCAATGACTTGTCCGGTGGCTCCTAACCCAGAGACCATTCCGGAGGTGATTGCCATCCCTGACGCGCCGCCCAGGCACCCTGCTCTGCCGGCCCCGCTCGAGCTGCTCGCCCTGCCGGCGCCACCCCAGCGACCTGGCATGTCTGCCGATCCAGAGACTGTTCACGTCACGTCTGCAGATCCAGAGACTGTTCACGTCACGTCTGCCGATCCAGAGACTGTTCACGTCACGTCTGCTGAGCCAGGGTTTCCAGACAAGATGGCCGTCGCCGAGCCTGTGTCTCCGGACAAGATGGCCGTCGCAGAGGCTGTGTCT
>NC_137142.1:34553216-34578216 GCF_949319135.1 Squalius cephalus
TTTCTTTTAGAGTGAGCTCCCCTGGACTTAATTAATAGAAAAATCTGTGAATTTATGACATAAATCACAGAATTAAAGGTTAAGGAAAGGGTGATTTTTAACACAGGCAAGTAAAGTACATTATACTGAAAATAATAATAATAATAATAATAATAAATGTAAAAATAATAAAACAAAATAAAATATAAAAAAAAACAATAACATGTACAATAAAAATGGAAAAATAATAACACAAAATAAAATTAGAAAATTTAAAAAGAATAAAATAAAATAATACAAAAATAGTAAAATGTAAAAAAAAAATGCAAAAAATAATAATTAAAATAATTAAATAATTAAAAAATACAAAAAATTATAATAAATTGTAAAAAAAACAAGAAAGAATCAAATAAAATGTAGAAAGAAACAAAAAAAAATGTAAAAAAAAAATGAAAAAGTAAATTTAATTAATATACAAAAATACTAAAATGTAAACAAATACAAAAATACAAAAAACTAAACAAAATAAAATAAAAAAATAAAAAATTAATGATAAAATAATAATAATAATAAATTGCAAAACATAATAATAATAATAATAATAATAATAATAATAAAATATATAAATAATAAAACAAAGTAAAATGTAAAAAATAAAACAATTAAAATAATAATAAAAAACAGTAATAAATGGTAAAACAAACAATAATAATAAAATATAAATAATAAAACAAACAAAGTAAAATGTAAAAATTAAAACAATTAAAATAATAATAAAAAACAGTAATAAATGGTAAAACAAACAATAATAATAAAATCTAAATAATAAAACAAAACAAAATGTAAAAAATAAAATAAAATAAAATAAATTAAAACCAAATAATTATTTTTTTTAAATTGTTTAAAGAAGTAATAATACGGTATAATAAGTCGAAAAGTTAAATTGTTATTAAAATAAATTAAAATGATTTGCATATAAAATGGTTACCCATTGCCAGATCTCCGAGTCCGTTCTCCAGGTGTCCGTCAAACGTGAACTGTTCTCTGATCAGGTCACACACACGCTTCAGACACGAGCATCTCCAACACGAGCTCGAGAGAGTCAGTGTGTGATTCATACAGTGAGGAGCAGAAATATCCAAAACCCTTTCAGGAGACACTGTAGAGTTATTATCTCTATGGCAAACACTGCCTCTTTCATTCCTGAGAGCGGCGTCTGATCTTACAGAAGATAAAGGTTTTGGTAGTTTGATGTTTAGTGGTTCTGCGCTGAAGTGATGCACGCCTGTGATTGGCTGAAGCATGGCGATCTGAACAGGAAGTAGGGTCAGACTTCCTGTCTGTGGGTCTTGCTGTAACAGGAAGTTGTTATAAAACCCATTGTCACATGGTAGAGTGGGGTAGTTTGGCTGTTTGTCCGTTTCTTTATTGGTTATTTGGGTAATCACTGGAGGCGTTGAATTCACAAGAGTCTTACAACTGGATGATGATGAACAACCGGTCACATGATCCGCCGTAGAGAAAACTCCCTCAATCCCATCATCCTCGGTGTCGCTCTCGTCCGGTTCTTCTGGCTCTAGCGGGATAGTTTCATCTGTGATGTCATCAAAAGAGACAATCCTTAAAAACAAACAAGAGCATTAGATCCTAGATCCGCAATTCCGAGTTTATAACTCAAAATTCTGACTTTATTTCTCTCAATTCTGACTTTATTTCTCTCAATTCTGACTTTATTTCTCGCAATTCTGACTTTATTTCTCGCATTTCTGACTTTATTTCTCGCATTTCTGACTTTATTTCTCGCAATTCTGACTTTATTTCTCACAATTCTGAAATTTCACACAATTCGCAATTCTGGCTATTTTTCGCAATTCTGACTTTATTTCTCTCAATTCTGACTTTATATCTCGTAATTCTGACTTTATTTCTTGCATTTCTGACTTTATTTCTCGCAATTCTGACTTTATTTCTCGCATTTCTGACTTTATTTCTCACAATTCTGAAATTTCACACAATTCGCAATTCTGGCTATTTCTCACAATTCTGACTTTATTTTTCGTAATTCTGACTTGCTACTCACAATTCTGACTTCTCGCAATTCTGCCTTTATTTCTTGCAATTCTGACTTTATTTCTCACAATTCCAAAATTTTACACAATTCACAATTCTGACTTTACTTCTCGCAATTCGTACTTTATTTCTCGTAATTCTGACTTTATTTCTCGCATTTCTGACTTTATTTCTCGCAGTTCTGAAATTTTACACACTTCACAATTCTGACTTTATTACTCGCAATTCTGACTTTATTTCTCACAATTCTGACTTTATTTATCACAATTCTGACTTTATTTCTTGCAATTCTGCCTTTATTTTTTTGCAGTTCAGACTTTATGTCTCGCATTTTTTTCTTTCACAATACTGATTTTATTTCTCACAAGTCTGCCTTTATTTCTCGCAAAAAAACGTGGGGGAAATATATCAGTGAATTCTTCTTGAAACGGTTAAGTTTCACCCCGGTTCTGAACTTAAATGTTATAATTCATGAATGCTTTGACCTAAGGTTGGTCTCTTTATAAAGAAGACACTTGGCAGATTATTGCAGAAAGCACTTGAAAAAAATCGCAGTGTAAAAAAGTTCTAGAAGTGAAAGCGGATAGTCCATCTATCAGGGATATGTATAAGAGCGCGTCAGTGGACCTACAGCTCAGACTGTGTGTTTGGGGTCAGGACTATCGGGCTGAAGTGTGTATCAGGAGAGGTGAAGGCCTCGGGCAAACTGATGCTGGTGGAGGACACTGGGTAATTATGAGGAACAGGACCAGTTACAGGGGCCAACCGGCCCTCGGGGGCCAACGGGACAAAACCTGAGACAAAAACACACCTGCAGATTAATACCACACAAATATAGTAAAGCATGTTCATATTCAGCCGACACACATGTCTGAACATTCATTACAAAACAGGGTGGATCCCATGAAAACGTGTGGATCACATTTCAGCCCCAAAAACAAATATATAAGACATTAAACATAATGAAGAGGAATCCTATTTTAGGACCATTAATGCAATTTTTTTGCAATATAACTGTATTTTAATAGCAAAAGCACATTCCCCTCATATTCTCATTTCTGCAATGCATCCATTTTACTTTTGAGTTTTTGGATTCTCATTTATATATATATATACAAAATATTTATATTTAAAACAAATAATTAATAATAAAATAGTTTCCACAAACATATGAAACAGCACAACTGTTTTCAACATTGAAAATAATAATGAATGTTTCTTGAGCATCAAATCCTCATATTAGAGTGATTTCTGAAGAATCATGTGACACTGAAGACTGGAGTAATGATGCTGAAAATTCAGCTTTGATCACAGGAATAAATTACACTTTACTGTATATTCACATAGAAAACAGATGATTTACATTATAATATAATTTCACAATTTTTACTGTAGTTTTGATCAAATAAATGCATTGTTAGCATAACCCACCCCAAACTTTTGAATAACAGTGCATATACATAATTATTTTCTTCTTTTTTTCACATTATAATAATATGAGATTCTTTTCACATTACATTACAAAGAATGTGTGGGTAAATGTGCTTAATTGTCATAAAGATAATAGGCTTTCTTTATGAGCAGCAGAATTTCTCTCTTCTGATTTTAGGGTGAAATATGAGCTGAAAATGTTTTGTGACTTAATCTCAAATGTTAAAAATGCAAACTGACAGAATGACTCGCACCTGTGTTAACTTCTCCCAAGTGTGGGTCAGGTGTGTGTCCAGCACACTCAGGAGAACACGGTTCCTCTGTACCTCTATTCCCATCCAATGCCTTCAATGAAAAACACTTCTGGTTATGAGAAACTTGCTGACCGAAGTTCATGCATTAAGACCGGAAAGAGTTACAGAAGAGCGTTTGTGTGTTTGTGAGAGTAACTGGGATTTACTCTTTATTTGGTTCTATTTTTAGTTTGTCTAAAGATTTTCAGAATAATCATCTGTGGGAAAGTTGATATTTAAACCAAGTCTCCTGAGATTTGAAAGATCAACTTCTGAGCAATTGCATTCCTTTGAGAAATCTCATGCAAATTCAATTCACGACTATCTGGAAGCTGGAGTTAAAAACATGTGTATTAGATGTGCAAACGGGACAGAGATGAGTGTGTGTCGCTGATATCACTGGACTGACATGTTTCATGCGGTAGAAGGACAGTTTCTGTGATCAAATATGGAAACTCGTTTCCGCCACAGAATAAAAACTAAAAAGGTAACTGCAACATTTTATTTCACAATTCTGACTTTCACGCAAATTCTGAGGTTATTACTCGCAATTCTGACCTTTTTTCAGGATTGTAATATAAACTCGCGATTGTGAGAAAAAGTCATGATTGCGAAATATAAGCTTGCAATTAAAACAGGGAATTCTGACTTTTTTTCTCGCAATTCTGACTTTATTTTTCGGAATTTTGCCTTTATTTCTTGCAATTCTGCCTTTATTTCTTGCAATTCTGACTTTATTACTTGCAATTCTGACTTTATTTTTCGCAATTCTGACTTTATTTCTCACAATTCTGCCTTTTTCTTGCAATTCTGACTTTATTACTTGCAATTCTGACTTTATTTTTCGCAATTCTGACTTTATTTCTCACAATTCTGCCTTTTTCTTGCAATTCTGACTTTATTACTTGCAATTCTGACTTTATTTTTTGCAATTCTGACTTTTTTTTGCAATTCTGACTTCATTTCTCACAATTCTGACTTTATTTCTCACAATTCTGACTTTATTTCTCACAATTCTGATTTTATATCTCGCTATTCAGCCTTTATTTCTTGCAATTCTGACTTCATTCTCGTAATTCTCATTTTATTTCACGCAATTCTGACTTTATTTCACGCAATTCTGACTGTATTTCTCGTAATTCTGAATTTATTTCTCGTAATTCTGACTTTATTTCACACAATTCTGACTTTATTTCTCATAATTCTAACTTTATTTCTCGTAATTCTGACTTTATTTCTCGTAATTCTGACTTTATTTCTCGTAATTCTGACTTTATTTCTCATAATTCTAACTTTATTTCTCATAATTCTAACTTTATTTCTCGTAATTCTGACTTTATTTCTCGTAATTCTGACTTTATTTCTCATAATTCTGACTTTATTTCTCATAATTCTAACTTTATTTCTCGTAATTCTGACTTTATTTCTCGTAATTCTGACTTTATTTCACACAATTCTGACTTTATTTCTCATAATTCTGACTTTATTTCTCGTAATTCTGACTTTATTTCTTTTAATTCTGACTTTATTTCTCATAATTCCGACTTTATTTTTCGTAATTCTGACTTTATTTCACACAATTCTGACTTTATTTCTCATAATTCTAACTTTATTTCTCGTAATTCTGACTTTATTTCTCGTAATTCTGACTTTATTTCTCGTAATTCTGACTTTATTTCACACAATTCTGACTTTATTTCTCATAATTCTGACTTTATTTCTCATAATTCTAACTTTATTTCTCGTAATTCTGACTTTATTTCTCGTAATTCTGACTTTATTTCACACAATTCTGACTTTATTTCTCATAATTCTGACTTTATTTCTCATAATTCTAACTTTATTTCTCATAATTCTGACTTTATTTCTCGTAATTCTGACTTTATTTCTTTTAATTCTGACTTTATTTCTCATAATTCTGACTTTATTTCTCACAGGAGAATGTGCAGACCGTGAGCTCTCCCACTGAGCCACCGTGCTGCTGAATTTGGAGATAAAACGTTGCAATGGTGGAAAGAAGTTTCCATAGTAAACCGCACAGAGAACAGAGACTCTCTAGAAGTGAGAAGACGAGATCAGATGCTGACGCGTCACCTGATGAACTCGACTGATGAGCTGCGTCCACACACTCTCTACATCACTTCCCTGCCGGCAGAGGTAGTCACGGCAACACTGAAATATGACAGCAGACATAAACCACATTACCATACGCAAACAGCCTAATGAAGCCTTTTAACACTGAATGAATAATTACATAATAATTATCATGTATTAATTATAACATAATAATCATCCATAATTACACTGTGAAATTATGTTCAGGACAATTCAGCCCAAAATCATGAATTATTAAAATCAGTATTTATTTAATTTAAATAACACATCATTATTTTTACACTCTATATATATATATATATATATATATATATATATATATATATATATATATATATATATATATATATATATATATATATATAAAGTTTCATTTACATATGTATTTCATTTGTTAATATTACTTACTTTAGTTAACATATAATAATAATAATAATAATTTATTATTTATAATGCACTTTTCTAGTACCCAAAGCTCTTAGTTTTTCAACGTGAACTAACAATGAACAATACTTCTTCTGTTCATTTCAACATTTACTAATACATTTTTAAAATGGGATTTAATGTTGGATTTCTTAACATTAGTTAATTAGTTAAAACCAATGAACAACTGTATTTTTATTAACTAACATTGGCAAAGATTATTAAACGTTGCAAAAAAATAAATATTGCACACTGTTAATTAATACAATTTGTATTAATTATGTTAATTATGTTAACAAATGAAACCTTAATTTAAAGTGTATTGTAAATATTGTAAAGATTTTTGAATGATTTTAAATGAAATAATATTTCACAATATTACTGTTCTTACTGTTGATCATAAGACACCTAAAAACTATTTTTTTAAATGTATTATTTATATTATTTCTATACACTATATACACTATATATACACTATATATACACACTATATAAAGTTCCTGCACAATAGACTTGACTTTTCATTTTATTTTTCTTGATAATAAATATAATTCTCCTATATTTTTGAGTAAAATATAACTCTATAAAATACGTTTTAAATTAATAAATAATGATCGTTCTCAAGCACCTTTTTGGCCGCTTCAATAGACGGTCTTTCGATTGGCGTTCTCTTGGCCATCTCCAGCAGGAGTCTCTTGAGTTTCCTCGGCATGGCCAACTTTTGATCGGGAGACAAATTAAACTTGGCTGAAGCCCAGAGGACGGCTGCCACCCCATACACACACGCCTAGAGAGAAACACACATCCGTTTGAACACACAGCACTGTGTGTCACTACTAGAAAGTGGTTGCCATAGTGACAAACCTTTTCCGTAACAATTCCATGTTCTTGAAATTCAGGAGCCAGGAAAAATGCATCACAGGAGACTGAGAAGGACAACCGGAACAGAGTTATTAATAATAATAAACTTTATTTTAAAGCAGCTTCTCAAGACACTTTACACAAAAATACAAAGAGAAAAATAAATAATAATAAAAGTAAAAAATACACAGATACACAAACAAAAGAACACACTGGAATACAAAATAATTAAACCTTTAGGGAAAAGTCAAACTAAAAAAAGTGAGTTTTTAGGTTGGATTTAAAAATGTTTAGAATTTGTGCATCTTTAATATGAGAAAGCCCTGAGTTAATGAGTTAATGAACTGAAGTTAATGAACGATTGCATTAGTTGTGAGAGCTCGTACCTGAGTTTTTGGGTCTGAGAAACAGCATCTCTCCTTCACAGCCCACAAACACTGAGTCCAGACACACATAGTCTGAAGGCACACAGAGAACACGTGATCATACAAGTCAGGAGCAAACGATTGCTGAGGAAATGTTGCCTTTAGTTCTTATTAAAGTGTGATGGTTGCTGAAACTATCAGTGTTTCTGAATGTGGGAAGATGGGAAATTACATTCCTTGCTTCAACATTCAAGATTTTAGGTTCAAATCTTAGGAATGTCAAGTCAGCCAAAGCCCTAAATATTTAGCTTAAGAGATTTTATTTGAATATTTCAATAATTTAACAACAAAAAATGTGCATCTTTAAATGCTCACATGACACGCAGGTAAAAATGTGTGTGTGTGTGTGTGTGTTACAATTATTTGTTATTACAAATGATTACAATTTTTGTTTAGGTGAATGTCATTTGACCATTTATAAATATATATTTATTATAATTTCTATTGTTTATTATTGTCTGATGTCAGTTAATGCTCACATGACGTGTGTGTGTGTGTGTGTGTGTGTGTGTGTGTGTGTGTGTGTGTGTGTGAGTGTGTGAGTGTGCGTGCGTGCGTGTGCGTTTTAATAAAAAAATTATTACAATTTTTGTTTAGCTGCATGTCATTTGACCATTTATAAATATATATTTATTATAATTTCTATTGTTTATTATTGTCTGATGTCAGTTAATGGTGACATGACATGCAAGTAAACAAAAATAAATATTTTTTTATTTGTTCTATTTGTATCATTTATTATTTTTAAGTGTTTTATTTTAATTGTTTGAAAAAATAATAAATAATAAATGATAGTAAATAATAATACAAAAATCTTGATTTTATTTAAAAATGTATAGGAATGTCAAGAATGTCTATTTTATTCTATTTTATTTAGACTTTTTATCTCACAATTCTAACTTTATTTCTCATAAATCCAAGTTTATAACTGACTTTCTCAGAATTGTGAGATGTAATCTTGCAATTCAGAGAAAAAAAATCTACATTGTGAGATATAAACTCACAACTATCTTTAGTATTTATTTATTTTTTTACTCTTTACGTGGCAGAAACAAGCTAATAGGAAAGTGTATATTTTTGTATGCTGTAACTGGTCATCACTTCTCTATATGTTTTTATTATCAAGTTTTAACCTTCAGTGTGTCAAATGAAATTTTAAAACTACAAATATTCCATCAGGTCTCTGAAGTAAAAACAGCTCAAACACTTCATGCATAATAATCATATGAGTATTAGAAAATGTGTATTAAACATATGCATATGTGCATTAGCAAAGCACTGCATTAAAATATAGGTTAATTATGGACATGACACATAAAGACAAAGTAAAGAGTCTTTGATGTCGACTGACCCGGGAGGTCGATGTACGTCTGCAGCGTGGAGAGACACGTGTGGCATAAAGCCCAGAGCTCGTTCACTGAGAGCGGAGCGGAGCGAGAGAGAAGATCCCGCAGGCACATCCACTGGGAACAAACATACAACAATATCGCTCATTCATTTTACATCAACACACTTCTTTTTATCACACTTTCAAAGTGCTAAAACTGTGTCACCGTTCTTCCCCAGCTGATTTCTGTGAAACATGAACGACGAGCGGGACAGTCAACAGACCAGCACTGCACTGAGAGTCTAAGCCTTGCCAATGGAAATATTCAAGTGCACGAAGATGCAAAAAATAAGTAATTTGTTACTTGAACGCTGTGTGGAAAGTTGTGTGTGCGCAAACATCAGAAGCGAGCGCAGAAAACATGTCTCGGACAGCGCGCAAATACTGAATTGAGCTCTCTTTCACCTAAAAACTACTGCTACTCGTCTTTAATAATGTTTTAAATTTATATTAGTTAGGTTAATAGTTTTAGCTGTGGCATTGAAATTGGAATAGAGGATTGTGAATTTTCACTGGTATGTAAAATTGTGGTCATAACTGGTTTCATGGCCGGTAAAACATGCTTATGGCTAGTACATTTTCAGAGTCACCAGCCATTGGCAGCTGCAGACAAAAGTTAGTTTTAGGCCCTGGTTAAAACACTTAAATGTTTCTTTTGGATGTTTTCTTTCCACTAGTCTGAGAGAAGATATGATATGGAACAGAATAGACTCAAATCTCAATATTGAGCAGTGCATGAAATAAACTGTAGTGTCTTGGTTTAAAGGAGTAGTTCACTTCAGAATTAAGATTTCCTCATAATTTACTCTCCTCCACGTCATCCGAGATGTTCATGTCTTTCTTTCTTCATTTGAAAAATAAATGAAGGTTTTTGAGGAAAACGTTCCAGGATTGTTCTCCATATAGTGACTTCAATGGGGTCCAAATGTGAGTTTCAGTGCAGCTTCAAAGTCTCGACACGATCCAGCTGAAGAATAAGAGTCTTATCTAGACAAACCAGCGGACATTTTAGAACAATAATAAACATTTATATACTTTTACCCACAAATGCTCGTCTTACACTAGCTGTGATGCGCCACACATTACGTAATCAGGTTGAAAGGTCACGCGTGACGAAGGCGGAGGTACAGACTTAGTGTTTACAAAGCGAACGTGCAAAGACTAAGTCAAACGCCCTTTACAAAATAAATAAAAGGTAAAACAACAATGTCGGACGTTTTTTTTCAGAGTTTTTCGCTCTATTTACATTTTTGAACCAGAAACACGCGTGACCTTTGAACGTGATTACGTTAATGCGTAAAGTCGTGGACGTGCAAGACGAGCATTTGTGGGTAAAAGTTTATTATTGTTCTAAAATATCCGCTGGTTTGTCTAGATAAGACTCTTATTCCTCGGCTGGATCGTGTCGAGACTTTGAAGCTGCACTGAAACTCACATCTGGACCCCATTGAAGACACTATATGGAGAACAATCCTGGAACGTTTTCCTCAAAAACTTTTCGACCGAAGAAAGAAAGACATGAACATCTAGGATGACGTGGAGGAGAGTAAATTATCAGGGAATTTTAATTCTAAATAATAATAAAGTGGGTCATATCTCGGCCGTTCTGTATCAACAAACAAACCTCATTCTGATATCCCTCATTCTGGGACAGGATGGTTTGGCTGTCGTGGTTTGAGCAGCACAGATCTCCGTCTTCCAGGGTTTCAGCGTCTACAAAGTCGCTTTGATCCGTCTCAGGAGCGTCCGGTTCGACCGTCGCATCCACAGACGGGTCACATGATTCCTCTCCTCGCCGCTCGGACCTTCTCTCAGCCCGAGTGTGTTTAGCCCGCAGTCTCCCGCTCCAGCTCTCGTCCTCGCTGATCTCGGACAGGTCGGACACCAGCATGCTGATGGGAGTGTGTGAGGGAGGACTGAACACCCGAGGGTTGTTGGAGTCCGGGACGGAGCAGGACCGGTTCAGGGCTCTCCTCTCCTGACTCCTCCTGTGCACCGGAGAACTGTTCTGAGACCTGCTGTCCGGAGAGGGCTCGTCTTCCCTGATGAAGAGCCAAGTCAATATGCATTCAGTGTGTATTATTATTATTATTCTCAGCTTATTCCTGTTTTATGTACAGTGCTGTATTATTTAAAGGTGTATTGTGTAATATTTAGGAGGATCTGGTGACAGAAATGCAATATCATATGTTTTCAGTGGTGTATAAAGACCTTACTTAATGAACCGTAATGTTTTTATTATCTTAGAATGAGCCATTTCTCTCTACACACACCGCGGGTCCGTTTACATCGACATGTTTCTACGGTGGCCCTAAACGGACAAACGCGTTTCCTCACTATGTTGTTCTTCGTGTAAAGAAGCTTTAGCTAAAGTCAGCGAATAAAACACGGACACAATGATGAACAAGTAACAACAATATTCACAATAACATATTGGTTTACTGAATGATTAAGTAAAACTAATTTCTTAATTTATCTTTGTAAAGAAACCTTATTGTTTAACTGGCTACTCTCTGCTGTCTCAGACGACGACATCACTTCCTGTCGGCCACCGTAACTTCTGTTGTGTGCAGTTCGCAACCTCACCACTAGATGCCGCTAAAATTACACACTGCACCTTTAAGAATTGACTTGAAGTTATCCTGTACAGAGTTTACTTAAAGTTTTCCTTATATAGAATTGACTTGAAGTTTTCCTGTACTGCATTTACTCGAAGTTGTCCTTGTATATTTTACTTGAAGACAGCTTTAAAGCCACTCCTCCTTATATGTGACCCTGGACCACAAAACCAGTCATAAGGGTCAAGCTGAACAAATAGGCTTTTCATTGATGTATGGTTTGTTAGGATAGGACAATATTTGGCCGAGAGACAACAATTGAAAATCTGGAATCTGAGGGTGCAAAAAAATCGAAACATTGAGAAAATCTCCTTTAAAGTTGTGCATTTATGTTGGTGATTGTGCTGCATTCACTCACAAAAATACATGTTTTATATATTTACGGTAGGAAATATACAAAGTATCTTCATGGAACATGATCTTTACTTAATATCCTCATGATTTTTGGCATAAAAGAAAAATGGATAATTTTGACCCATACAATGTATTGTTGGCTATTGCCACAGATATATCCGTGCGACTCAAGACTGGTGACGTGATCCAGGGTCACATTTGTTCATACAAGTATATGTTGTTTTTAGCTAAAGTGATTCAAGAGAGGAAGGAGGAGAAAGAGAAACAGTTATCTTACGTCTGGCTGTCAAAAATGAGAAAATTGTCTAAATTGGAATCTGAGGAAGATATTATCCAGATTTAAGATGTAAGATTTCAAAGGAATTAAAGCCATACTTGAGCTCTGTTTGGCTGAACAAATTTCAAGGATTTTTCATGTTTTTGTGTTTGTGAAAATAAATGTGCAACACTTTAACGGACTGGCCGTGCATTTCTTGACGCGTAAGACACTTAATCTCCTAATAGAAGCAAGAAAAATTTGTATTTGGTCTTTGCACTATAATAAAAAACTTGTTTCCAGTCCAAATATCAAAAAAATCTTAAAAAATGTACTGTAAAAAATGCTTTACTTACTTAGTATTTTTGTCTTGTTTCCAGTCCAAATATCTAACATTTCTTAAATCAAGATGCATTTACTAAAGTAGGAAAATGCCATAAGATATTAAGTCTTGTTTTCTGGGGAAATAAATAAAAATTAAGTGTGTTTTTGCTTTTAAAAAAAGCTAAATCTTCTGCCAATGGAGTAAGAAAAATAATATTGTTTCTGTTTGAATTAAGATTATTTTTCTCTCTCCATTGGCAGATAATTTTGTTTGTTTTAAGCAAAAACTCATTTCATTTTGATTAATTCCTCCAGAAAACAAGACATAATATTTTATGGCATTTTCCTACTTTAGTAAATGCATCTTGATTTAAGAATTTGTAGATATTTGGACTGGAAACAAGACAGAAACACTGAGTAAGAGATGCGGTGTGTTTCTGTACCTGAGTCCAGCCGACGCTCCAGACCAGCGAGAGCCGTTACACACCAAACCCCTGCGCCTCAGCAGAAGCTCTTCTCCGTCACACGAGTCGCCGGAGGAGTTTCTGATCATGGGACGAGCGCTGGAGGGATTCTCCGTGGTGTTTGATCTTACAGCTTTGTAATCCAGAAAATGGAAACCGGAACTATCTGTGAAGAAATAGAAAGATCTGGCTATTAAAGCCAAACCACTTTAAGCTAAAAAATGTATAATTTATAAAATATTTGTAAGTCCACCTGAGATTTCATTTGAATAATTCAATAATTTAACATATATATATATATATTAATAAATTAATTTAAAAAAGAATAATAATAAATGACATGCAGCTAAACAAGTAACATATTTTTTTATAATTTAATCATTTATTTAGATATTTTATTTTTTGCTATTGTCTGATGTCAGTTATTGGTCACAGGAAATGCAGGGAGACAAATAAAATATTTTTTGTATTTTTTTTAATTATTATTATTTATTTTTTTGTTATTCTCTGATGTCAATTAATGATCACATGACATGCAAGTAAAAAAATTAAATAAATATATATTTTTAAATGTATTCTTTTTATTATTATTCATTATTTTTAAGTGTTTTATTTTACTTGTTTAAATCAGTTGAATTTTAAAATAATTTATATATTTCAATTTTATAATTTTGGATTAATTATCAACCCATAATTTCTTTTGAAGATATTTTTTGATGATAACCCCCTTCTTTTTTTCCGATTCTTTAGGTTTATGTTGTTTATTTATTCTTTGTTTGCTGCTATTCGGTCTTTTTGAAATTGTATTAAGCTTTGTCTTTTGAGGTTTGTTTGGTATCTTGTATGTTCCTTCAAGCAATCAAATATATACTGTATATATATATATATATATATATATATATATATATATATATATATATATATATATATATATATATATATATATATATATATGGGAAGTCACATTATGAGACAACTGTGGGATCAAACCTGGGAAAGTAGCGACGGACTCTATGGACAGAAGTCTTCGTCCAACAGCGGATAGTTTCCGACAGACGGTTGTGGACGAGACGTCAGTGAGGAAAGCCTCGGCCTGAGAGAGAAGATCCTGCAAAATAAGAGCTGATGTTATTCACACACACGCATCATTAACCCGTGTGCGCTCCTTATTTGTGAACACACTCATGTTCCTTACAGTTAAAGTGACCGGACACGTAAAATGTTCTATTTTCTTCAGTAAAATCAATGTAATATATTTTTGTTCAATAATATTTTATCTTTTTTATTTGGCATTTTGAGATAATTTAATGGTACTGATTAATATTTATGCAATAATTATTATCCATTTTTCCCCATTGAAAACAATTTAACAAAGAGGGAAATCTGCCTCCTTCAGTCAAATGACCCTTAAACCATTTATGTCATACATTTTAAATATTTAATTCTCCATAGAAAGTCGTGGAAGTTCTGAAATCGTACATTTTTCTAATTTTTTCACGTGCATATCATGTGAACTTGAGTAAATTATTAATTAAATTATTATTACATTAATTATTTTATTATTAAATTATTGAAATATTAACTTAAAATCTCAGAGGTTCAGCTGACAAAAAAGCTTTAGAGAATCCAGAACAAATGTATAAGATATTTTATTATTCCTGAAAGGTTAGTGTGATTTCCATTAAACGTTTATATCTGTGTTCTCTGCAACATTCTGTCAGCCGTCAGTAAAGCTGGATCTGGGGATTGTTCACATCGGTCAGATGAAGGGAGAGATCTTTGTTTCATGACTGAACTGAGTCTGTGGCTCGTGTGTGTCAGAGAAACACTAGCGCTGGATATCCACTAGACTGCGCTCAAGGACAGCCTGGATTAGCAAAGGTCAACAAACATTACAAGATCAAGAACAAATCAAGATTTGTTCACATCAAACACAGTGCTGGTTTGTCCATGTTTATGTCGCAATCAAATTGTTATGTTGTTAATATAACAATAATATGTTACTTTAAAAAAAGCAGAATTATTTTTGTTGTAAATGACAAAATTATTACAATTATGTTATTAACATGAATTATTATTTTTTTATTATATTTGAATATGCAGCCTTTTCAGCCGATATCCATTAAATGGATATGCTGTTAATGTAAAAAATATAATAGTAATATTTTTTTATTTAAAAAATTATTATTTCAAAAATATATATAAAAAAACTATAGAATTATATTAGAAAATTATATTTATTTAAATTCTATTTTTTATTTCAATTATAATTTAAAATTATATTATGAACATGCAAATATAATTATTAAAATGATGTCTCTGATGATGAACCTGGAGTGTGGGTCGATCCTCAGGTTTCTCTCGCTGCATCCGCTTCAGCAAACACTTGCTCTCTTCACTCAGATCCTGATCCTGATCCTGATCCTGATCCTGATCCTGATCCGTGACGGGATCCAGTGCGGCCCAGAGGGTGGAGCCTAATGAGAACATGTGACCCTGGAGAACAGAGACATGCTAATTAAATCATACTTCTTAAACATATCTAAGGGATTATCTAATATACAGACTATAAACCCAAAACCTGATCTACTATCACTAGATGAAATCTGTAATATGAAGTTGTAATGGATCATCGCATGCATTATGGGTCTTTTTGTTTACAAAACAAAAGGCACATTTATTTAGTTTTTATTTTGCTTATTAGTTTATTAAATAAAACAAAGTCACAGGACAGAATGCACCCTAAAATGTAAGTATAATGTTAAAATTGCAAAATTAGTAAAATGTTATGAGCATGCACAAAAAAAGAAGTGTATAATTAAAATGAAAAAAATGAAAAAAATTCTAATATTAAAATATTACAAAAAAGATGTTATGAAAATGCAAGATAAAAAGAAGTGTATATGAAGTATAAAATTAATTATAAAATTAAAATGAAAAAATTATTAAAGTTATGCTATGAACCTGCAAAGATATTATTAACATTGTTATGAACATGCAAAAAAAAAAAAAAAATAAATAAATAAATAAAAAAAAAAAATATATATATATATATATATATATATATATAATGAAAATGATGTTCTGAAAATGCAAACAAATAATATAGTAATAAATTACTGGCCTCCATCTGAAAAATATATGAAGTAAAATCAATATTCCAAAATGATTAAAATGATGTTATGAAAATGCAAAAAGAAAAAACACTGGTCTCCATCTGAACAAATTAAGTGTATATGAAGTATAAAAATTATGTAGGCTATAAAATGACAAAATTATTAAAATGTTACGAACATGCAAAAGAAGTGTAAATGAACTATAAAAAAGAAGTAGCCTATACAATTAAAATGACAAAATTATTAAAATTGAAATATGAACCTGCAACAAATATTATAAAAATTATGTTATGAAAATGTAAAAAAAAACAACAACAAAAACAGTACTGGCTTCCATCTGAAAGAAAATGAAGTGTATTTGAAGTATAAAAACTAAGTATAAAATGATTATTACAAAATTAATAAAATGTTGTTATGAACCAGCAAAGATATTGTTAAAAATGTACATGCAAAACAATATTATGAAAATGGTGTTATGAAAATGCTAAAATAATCTGTCTGAAAAGTGTATGAAGAATAAAATCAATATTACAAATGTATTAAAATTATGTTATGAAAAATGCAAAAAGAAAAAAGACTTATCTCCATCTGGGGGAAAAAAAGTGTATATGAAGGACAAAGCTGAATGTTATGAATATTATTAAAAATATGTTTCAGTTTTTCCAATAACAGTTTCTTTGAGACTATATTTTCTTCAGGTTTGGTCCGCATCTGAATCCATCAAACCTGACGACTCATTGCTCAGCTCCAATAATGAAACATTTCAATGAAAAGAAGATTGCAAACAACAGAATCTCACGCAGGTCAGACTCGTCCGTCCGAAATCTGATGATAAGAAGAATCTTAATATCATCAAAACACTTCTGTTTAGCTGTGCATTTACTGAATGAGCACTGTGCCACTGTTCGTCCGACTGGTTGTACTGTACTGTATTTTATTAAATTTTTCTAAACTGTTTTAATTATTCTTATTTCTTTTTATTATTTTAATTTCTTCTATGTAAAGCACTTTGAATTGCCATTGTGTATGAAACGTGCTATATAAATAAACTTGCCTTGCCTTGCCTATCATGAATAAATATTCACCTTATCCCAACATACATCTGATCATCATCAATATTTCAGAAAATATTAATATTTTGTAGAGAAACAGAATTAAGGTTTTTAAAATAAAAGGCTGTTCATTCCCACTGAAAGAGCATTACATAAGGTGTGTTCATTTCAGAAATGCAAACCGCCTACAGCAATTCTGGCTCGTGGTTTTTATTATTTTACTCTCTCTCTATATATATATACAGCATATATATATATACACACACACACACACACACACACACACACATATATATATAAATATATATATATACAGATAAGGTAGAAGCTAGCAGGTTATTTAGTTTTTATTTTATTTATTAGTTTATGAAATAAAACAAAGGCTATTCTTCGTCTGTAGGCCCAGGACAGAATGCAACAGTCATCCTAAAAATGAAGTATAAGATTAAAATGATTAAAATTATGTTCATGACAATGATAAAAAAAAAACATTATAAAAATGATGTTATGAACATGGCAAAAAAAGGACTGGTCTCTATCTGAAAAAAGAATGAAGTGTATAGGAAGGAAAAAAAGAAGAAGAAGAAAATGAAAATACATTATTAAAAATAAATACACATTATTATAAATACATTATTAAAAATATGTTCTGAACATGCCAAAAAAAGAATGATCTCTATCTGAAAAAAAGTGTATATGAAGTATAAAAATGAAGAATAAAATTAAAATGACAAAATTATTAAAATTATGTTACGAAAAAAAGAAAAGAAAAGAAGGCTGGCCTCCATCTGACAAAGATTAAGCATATGTAACGCATAAAAAAGAAGTATAAAATTAAAATAGACAAAATTATTAAAATAATGTCATGAAGAGGCAACAAATGATTATATATATAATTTTTTTTCTGCTTTTATAATTACAATTTCTTTCATTATTACTCTGTATTACACTGGTATTACTCTGGTATATGTCCAAAAAGCTTGACAGCATGTTTTTAGTAATTTTGGGGAAATATGAAACGTGTGTGTGTATCAGTTGAAGTGAAAGTGCTCCAGAAGAAGAGACGCACTGAAACCTCACGATCGCAGCATCACAATCCTCTCTCAGCATGTCATAAGCACACACACGACTGCTTGTATTGTTGTCTATTGTATTGAGTTTTGGGAGGTTTCTCCGCTGTCTAGATGAGCCCTGTTCTGTCCATTTAGCAAACATTGTTTCTGACCTTGTAAAATAAGAGTTTAAGCTCACCTCAAACGTGTTTCCAGTCTTATCCAACTCTGGAGGAACAAAACAGCCGTCAGGATCATCTGAGAAAAGGCACATAACACAAGAGAAATCAAACTACATTTTCACACTTCCAATGCGAGTCGTGCTTGTCAATGCAAAAGCCACGTATAAAAAAACTGGGAACTAGAAACTAGAAAACACAAGCTTGAATATTAACAATTGAATTCACCAGGTAAAGAATGGTACACCTGATCACTAAAATGTAATCATGTAAAGAGCCCCTATTATGCTATTTTAAAGGTTCCTAATGTTGTTTTGGCGTCTCCTACAACAGGTTCACATGCATCCAATGTCAAAAACACTTTAATGTCCTCATAATCTCCACTGCACATCAGCTCTTTTCCCTCAGAGTCTGAAACGCTTCGTTTGAAGATTCAGTCTCTCTAAACTCCGCCTCTCTGAGAGCTGCTTTGCTGAGATTGGTCAGAAATCAAACGCTCATTATCATACCTGAATCTCAGCTCTTGATCACAGTGATATGAACAGTAACGATGGCGTGGGTTTTACCGTATCAATCTCATCAAAGTGGACATGAACAACACTAACCAAACTCTTCCAGTCTCAGTGTTTGAGGGCGGGGCAAAGCAGGCGTTGTGCGCAGGCAGCCAATGGGTTGGCATTATGCAAATTAGTTACAAACCATACATAGGTTTCTGTAAGAAGTGAGACTGGAAGACTGTAAAAAGTGTTCAGTTCACTTACTTAAAAAAAATTGAGTAAACCCATTGCCTTAAAATTATTAAGTAAATAAACTATGCAAAAATTACAAAATTAAGTTATGTGAACTTGACAATTCCACATTACTTCATTTTTTTGATTAAGCATAAGGTTTATTTACTTAATAATTTTAAGGCAACGGGTTTCCTAAAAAAAAAAAAAAAAGTTAAGTTAAGTCACCTGATCACTTTTTACAGTGAATTAGACGACTCGTTACTGGAGTTTAGAATCGCTTCTTTCTTTTAGGACACAATAACTCTATTTATCTGCACTTTGAAACTTTGCAGACCTTTTACGTTCAGAAACGCCGCATGACGACACACACACGTTTAACATTCAGCATTAGGTGTTTGATCTGATTTTAGGAGCGCTAGTAATTGTTATAGTTCACTTAACCAGTAAAACCATCTCAAAAAGAGAAGTCGTGTTAACTATGGTGAATGCGCAGAACTATGACAAAAACCCACAGTATGAAAGCTCCAGCTGTGATGTGTAATTATATTCTCTCTCTGTGAATAAGTGTGTAAGTCCTCGGAGGAGCTTTTCTAACTCTCGCTGTCTAACTAGGGCACATTGAGAAGAGACGCTCTCCTCCAGACGCTCGGATCTGTTAAATAGGTCAGGCGTTCTCCTCCTCAGTATCTCAGATCCTCCAGAAAATACTCGGGCGGAGGAACTCACCGGTATATTTAGAAAGCATACGCTGTGGCCTTTGAGAATGACATTCTGTGTATGAAATGGGCTGCTAACGGGACTAGAGGACAAAACCATTGCTAGTTTGTATGTATTTCTCATTTGTACCTTCATTTGTACAGTATAGTCAACATTTGAAGTGGATCAAAACCTTTCATCAAAGTTATACGTGAATTTTGAACAATACCCGTTCTTGTCTTAGGACAACTTTGATGAACTTTTTTGATCCACTTCAAATGTTGACTACTGTATTTTACAAGTTGTAACACAAAACACCCTAATCTGATAACAAAATAAGAAGAAACAAAACCATATAAAATATAATCGTGTGTGATTTGTCACACAGGGAATTATATGGTGATTCATAGTTTTTACTTGCAATTTTTACAGTAAAATTACAGTTAACTTTTTCACTAAGGTCCCAATAATTTGTTAAGGCATTAATTAACATTAACTAGCAGTACATTTGTTAGCAGGGAAAGTCATTTTACTGTTTTTCACAGTAAATTATATGATAATTCATAGTTTTTACTTGCAAAAACTATCAATTTAACAGTATTTTACAGTAAAATTACATTTAACTTTTTACATTAAGGTCCCAATAATTGGTTAAGGCATTCATTAACGTTCACTAGCAGTACATTTGTTTGCATAGAAAGTCCTTTTACTGTTTTTCAAAGTAAATTATATGGTAATTCATAGTTACCATAACAATTACCTGTCAAAACCATACATTTGAGAGTATTTTTACAGTAAAATTACAGGTATCACTTTACAATAAGCTCCCATTAGTTGATGCATTAACTAACAATGAGTGATACGTTTGTTACAGTATTTATGAATCTTAGTTAAGCAAGTTTTAGTTAGTTAAAAAATACAACCGTTCATTGTTGATTCATGTTAGCTCAGGTGTATTAATAAGAATGTATTAGCAAATAAACATGAACTATAATAATAGTTCATGTTAACTAATGTTTTTAAATAATGTTAACAAATGGAACCATAATGTAAAGTGTTACCAAATTACATATAATGCAATGCTAAACCATTTACAATTATGTTAAAGTAACAGTTTAACAGCATTTTTACTCTGTACCAGTTTTATCTTAACATGATCCTGACTCTCTTGAGTTCATTTCCAAAGGTTTATCTCAGAGGTTTTAGACTATCACAAAATGCACATTAATAATGCTTTACGGCATAAATTGCGCACTCGTGGGAGGGTGTTATATCTGTTAATAATTATGCAAATGAATGCCCCCATTATCCAACTGCACAATAGCACTGAAACACACCAACACATGTGAGATCCACATGAATAAAATCACACTCTCCCAGCTTTATGAAGACGCGTCTGTCAAAGCCATCCATTTGTAGAGACGTGCATAAAAAAATTACATTTACCTTTTTATGAGTTTCCAATAATTAGTTAAGCCGTTAATTAGCATTAACTAGCAATGAGTAGTATTTGTTTGCAGGGAAAGTCATTTTACTGTTTTTTTTTACAGTAAATTATATGGTTATCCATAATTTTTACTTGCCAAAACCATACCTATAACAGTATTTTACAGTAAAATTACAGCTAACTTCCCCAATAATTAGTTAAAGCATTAATTAAAATTAACTAGCAATGAGTAGTATTTGTTCGTAGAGAAAGTCCTTTTACTGTTTTTCACAGTAAATTATATGGTAAATTCATCATTTTTACTTGCCAAAATCATACATTTTGACAGTATGTTTTTACAGTAAAATTACAGTTAACTCTTTACACTAAGGTCCTAATAATAAATTAAGGCATTAATTAACATTAATTAGCAATGAGCAGTATTTGTTCACAGGGAAAGTCATTTTACTGTTTTTTTACAGTCAATTATATGGTTATCCATAGTTTTTACTTGCAAAACCATACATATAACAGTATTTTACAGTAAAATTACAGCTAACTTTCCCAATAATTAGTTAAAGCATTAATTAACATTGACTAGCAATGAGTAGTATTTGTTCGTAGAGAAAGTCCTTTTACTGTTTTTCACAGTAAATTATATGGTAAATTTATCATTTTTACTTGCCAAAATCATACATTTTGACAGTATGTTTTTACAGTAAAATTACAGTTAACTTTTTACACTAAGGTCCCAATAATTAGTTAAGGCATTAATTAACATTAACTAGCAATGGGCAGTACATTTGTTCACAGGGAAAGTCATTTTACTGTTTGTTTTACAGTAAATGATATGGTTATCCACAGTTTCTTTATGAAGACACATCTGTCAACACCATCCATTTGTAGAGATGTGCATCAAAAGCAATATTTTCAATAAATCCAGGCAAACGCTGTGAGTGTGTTTGAGTCACGAAGCTGATGACTCACCGCTGAGCTGATCCATGAAACACACGTTGCCGTGAGCGTTGAAGGCCAGTGTGTCGGGCGTTACGCAGAGTGTGTGGAAGAGTGGAGAGAGAGCGATGCTCTGTAGAGAACACACACACTCCACACACACCGCCCACAGCTCCTGCTCCGACAGCCCTCTGTCCCTCAGACACAAAATATCAGCCAGAGAAACATTCTCCTGAGGAAATATTGAGTGATTGATTGCATGCATGCATGATGTAGAGACACGTGCAGTGTAATGGGGCTAAAACATTTTTCTAATTTAACACACAATGCATCATTAGAAATTATATTACCAGCATAACAGTAACAGTCAAACACACATGCACACAAATACATAAACACACACTCACACGCAATGCTAAAAGTGTGGAATAATTAAGGTGTTTTAATGTTTTTGAAAGAAAATACAGTAAAAATATTTCATCAAAATGCAGTAAAAATTGTGAAATATTATTACGATTTAAATCAGCTGTTTTCTATGTGAATATACAGTAAAGTGTAATTTATTCCTGTGATCAAAGCTGAATTTTCAGCATCATTACTCCAGTCTTCAGTGTCACATGATCCTTCACACATCACTCTAATATGATGATTTGATGCTCAAAATACAGTTATGATTATTATCAATGTTGAAAACATTCATATTTTTTTTGTGGAATAAATTCACAGGAATGAATTACGTATTAAAATATAGTGATATAGAAAACAGTTATTTTAAATTCTAATAATATTTCACTGTTTTTACTGTATTTTTTGATCAAATAAATGCAGCCTTGGTGACAGAAGAGACTTCTTTGCAATAAAAAAAATGAATTTTTTATTCATTTTTATGAATTTTTATGAATTATTCCAAAACTTCTGACCGGTAGTGTAAATACACACACAGAGTACAAAACTCCGAAATCTCCATAGTGACCCATTCATTCCAATGGAATATTCCTCAGATTACAAAAGACAGATTGTAACCAGTTCCGCTATGATGTCACTAGAGTTTCCCAAATGCATTCATGGGGAATGTGTGTTTTATGTGTGATTGACAGCTATTTATTGTGTTTTCCTCTCCATTTGAGTTAGAAGCGAGTCTAAAGTGTGTTTGCCTGTAACTGATATGATGTTAGGACATTGTTATGCAGTTGCTAATGTGTTTCGCAAAACAAAACTCTATACAAACTATTTGTGTGTGTGTGTGTGTGTGTGTGTGTGTGTTCTATCCTTCATAAGGAAATAATCAAATGTGACTATATAACCGAGGCATGCTTTCAACAGATGGGAGAGTCTTAAGGGGACTTTCTACAAGAAGATCTTTTGGGTTGAGTAATACAATCTGTTGGTTCAGACAGGGATCTGATTCAACAAAAAAACTCTCTGAGCCAAAAACAAGGCCATCTAAGTGATGATGTCATGAGCCTTTAGATGCTTTAACAAACGTCTTTTGTGCTTCGTTTAATATCAGGACCGTGTTTAACTGGAAAAGGCACATTTGGGTTTTCCATTAAACTTTGTAGTAAACCTCCAAATTTCCCAAGACAGGCGGTTTCAAACTGGGGTTTGTGGAAATGCTTACAGAAAAAGTTTTTACAGAATTTTTTTTTTTTTTTTTACAAATATATAAATAAAAAAATAAGATTAAAAAAAAAAAAAAAAAAAAAAATTATATTTAAAATAAACAAATAAACAGATAAAAATAAAGAAATAATATATGTATTAAGAAATATAAATTAAGTAATATTTTTGTGGAAATGCTTACAGAAAAAGTTTTTACAGATTTAAAAAAAAAAATGTTTTTACAAATATATAAATAAAAAAATAAGATTAAAATAAATAAAAAATACAAAATTATATTTAAAATAAACAAATAAACAGATAAAAATAAATAAATAAATAAAATAAATAATGTATTAAGAAAATATAAATTAAGTAATTTTTTGTGGACATGCTTACAGAAAAAGTTTTTAAAGATTTAAAAAAATTTTTTTTTTACAAATATATAAATAAAAAATAAGATTAAAATAAATAATAAAAAATTATATTTAAAATAAACAAATAAACAGATAAAAATAAATAAATAAATAAATAAATAAATAATGCATTAAGAAAATATAAATAAAGTAATATTTTTGTGGAAATGCTTACAGAAAAAGTTTTTACAGATTTCTTTTTTACAAATATATAAATAAAAAATAAGATTAAAATAAATAAATAATAAAAAATATATTTAAAATAAACAAATAAACAGATACAAATAAATAAATAAATAAATAAATAAATAAAAATAAATAAATAAATAAATAATGTATTAAGAAAATATAAATTAAGTAATATTTTTGTGGAAATGCTTACAGAAAAAGTTTACAGATTTTTTTTTTTTACAAATATATAAATCAAAAATAAGATTTAAATAAATAAATAAATAAATCAAAAATTATATTTAAAATAAACAAATAAACAGATAAAAATAAATAAATAATATATTTATTAAGAAAATATAAATTAAGTAATATTTTTTGTGGAAATGCTTACAGAAAAAGTTTTTTTTTTTTTTTTTTTACAAATATATAAATAAAAAATAAGATTAAAATACATAAATAAATAAATAATCAAAAATGATATTTAAAATAAATAAATAAACAAAAATAAATGAATGAATTAATAATACATTTATTAAGAAAATATAAATTAAGTAATATTATTTTTCAAATATTAAATAAATAATAAATCCCCAGTATTAATTGAGTCG
>NC_137142.1:34580716-34585716 GCF_949319135.1 Squalius cephalus
AATTTAATTTTTCAGGATTCTTTGATGAATAGAAAGTTTGAAATAGAATCTTTTGCAACATTATAAATGTCTTTACTGTCACTTTTGATCAATTTAATACGTCCTTGTTGAATAAAAGTATTAATTTATATTGGTATATCACGGTTTCCACACAAAAAATACTGTTTTAAAAATTGATAATAATCATAAATGTTTCTTGATCATCAAATCCTCATAGTAGAGTGATTTCTGAAGGATCATGTGACACTGAAGACTGGAGTAATGATGCTGAAAATTCAGCTTTGATCACAGGGATAAATTACACTTTACTGTATATTCACATAGAAAACAGATGATTTACATTATCATAATATCTCACAATTTTTACTGTGTTTTCCATTAAACATTAAAAAATATATATTTCCATCCCCAAACTTGAAAAAACTGTATTGTGAAAACAATTTTTACTGTATTTTCGATCAATTAAAACGCAGCATTGGTGAGCAGAGGAGACTTCTTTCAGAAATAAATAAAAAAAATCTTAATTATTCCAAACACACACTAACACACACACAGTGTCTCTTGCAGAGCTGATGTAACGTTCGTTTGGTGACTCACTGTGACAGAGCGCTTCACACACACACACTCTCACTCTCTCACTCTCTCTCTCTCTCTCTCTCTCTCTCTCTCTCTCTCTCTCTCTCTCTCTCTCTCTCTCTCTCTCTCTCTCTCTCTCTCTCTCTCTCTCTCTCTCTCTCTCTCTCTCTCTCTCTCGCCCCAGATCTTCATGACAGCAGCAGATGTGACCAGCTTGTTCTCGGACTCTCCCCGAGGCTGAAGACCAATGACAACAAATACTGAAGAAAAAAAACCGCTGACCTGCGTCTGGCCTTCAGGCTAACACAACCAGAGAGAAGACAGATTCTACCATCCGCTTATTTTAAGGCTATATGATTCTTTTTTGTTTGTTTTTTTGTTTTTTTGTATTATTATTTTATCATTGTGGAGTCCTATGATTAAAGTCAGCATGAAACCGAAGTTTCATGTGGAACAAATGTGGGCGGGGCTTGATTTGTGTCTGTGGGGAATTGATTGGATGATTGTGGTTTGCTATTGGCTGCTCTCATGTGAGTGACAGGTTGCTCCGCCCACATCATCAAAGAAGAGAAGAAATTTCCCTGTTATTCTGATTCAAGATGACCAGGAATATGAATAAATCATTTAGCCAATAATAAATACTGCAATATTCAATAAAAAAAAAAGAATTGTCCATTTTAATTTCATAGTCACTATTCACAAAAATAAATAAATAAATAAATAAATTGCTGAAAAGTCATTCTGAAACTGACAGCAACTTTGGCAATTATGACATCATAACCATGGGATTCTATTTAGAACTCTATGGTTCTAGACTCAATAATAAAAAAAATAATAAAAACTGAATGGCAAAAGTTTTCTTTTTAAGGAGAAATGTCTTAAAGTCACCCTGTGGAGAAAATCCAATCTTTTAATGGTGTTGTTTTTAATGTGCTTTTAAGACAAACCATGTGTAAATTCATAAGTCGACAGCATTGCTGAGTATTTCCTCCTTAAAACTGCAGTGAACCAAAGACAGTCTCAAAAACACGCTTTGAAATCGCTGGTGTTTCTGACGTCACAAACTACCTTGTAACCAATCAGATCAATGTGTGATCGTCAACCAGTGGATCTCTGAGCTGAGCGAGTGAGTGGAGGCGGGGCTCATTTGCATATTCATAGAACCACGAATACTAAATGAGGCAAGGGTGTCGAGATACATTCAAGATATTTTAAGGCATGAAGACATTTATTTTTCAAGGAAAAAACACTTAAATATGTAATTTTGGTGATCGAAGATGAGTTTTAAGGGATAAAATGATGGACTACAATCTTTAAATGATCACATAGTACTTTCCTGATGTTTAACAGTTTGTTTTTCTATTGGTAAAGACATTTTATGAGCTGCTTAATGAATCTGCCGGTGAAATGAACACTTCATACCTCGAGAATGAACAGCCAACAAGTTCAAGCAGAGTTTCAGATAATATCCCGCAGATCTTAAAGTCGAGGAGCTCAGAGAAGAAGTCCACCAGCCCTGTGTCATCCTCATAGCAGCTCTTGCAGAATCTCCATCGACAAATCAGCACATGTTCATCCGTCTCCCTTAAGGCGCCTCTCAGCTTCAGAATGCAAATTGGACGTGAATCAAATTCTCCCAAAATATCATGAATCCAGGAGACACGAGCCACAGAAATAGAAGAAACGCCTCCGAAAGCCCTCAGCATCAGACACGAGCACACTGAGAGAAATGAGTAAATACTACAGAAAAAAACAATGTAATTTACATGAAAAAGTTAGTTCAGACAAGAATTAAAAAAAAAAAAAAAAACTAAGTAAATTCTATATTAGTACTCAATTCAAGCGTGTAGAAATGAAAGTGTAAATATCAACATTATAAAATGAAGTAAAAATACTCAACTTTTCTGATACTGCTGTTCCCATCATGCACTGGGCCTTGAATAATTAACGAGGTTTTCCAGCGGTATTTACACTGTTTCATCATTGCTTTTGTTGTTAGGATTAGTAACTTGCCATTTTGTGACATTTGGAGTTAATTCTCAAAATGACACATTCACACACAAAAACGATCCAAATGTTACGGTCATTGTGTATTGTCTACCAAGGTCTCTGCGTTCAAGTATGACTTTTTAAGTATAGAATATCTATTGAATTAATTACATTGAAGTTGCTAAGTGAAGCATATACTTTAAAAGTGTGGTTTAATTCAATGTTATATTTTTTGAGAGAAATGTGTTGCAAAGGAAACTTCAACTAAATAGATATTACTCAACCTTTTACTAGTCAAGTATTTACTTATTTCCTTTGTTACTTTCACTTAACTTAGTTAAGTAGAGTTTACTTAATTTCATGTGAAATTTACTTAAAAATATGAGTGTGAAATTTACTTAAAGAAATTTTCATGCAAAAACTTGCCAAAGAAAAATTAAATAAATTTTACTTTTTTTTTTTTTTTCTCAGTGCAGATCAACAGTATAAAGCTGCGATTACTGAGAAAATAAAGATGAATATTCATCAGATGCTGAAGCATCAACTCTTCTCTGGGGAATTTCAGGGTTCAATGAAGCAAAGAGGTCAAGCTGTCAAATTCAACAGTGTATCTTTATCTCACACTAAAAATAACTAAAATAAGGTCATTTTTAATATTTATTTTAGGTCTGGTCATTGAAATAAAGGTGAAGTAAAATATGAATATATTATATGAATTATTTGTTGAAGTACCATTACAACTAAAACTGAAATAAAAATAAATGAAAGCTAAATAAGAAATATTATTTTTAAAAATAATAAAAATTACAAAAGCATTTAACAAAATTACTACATTCACAACAATGTGTTGTTATCGTTTCTAATAATTAAATAGGTATATACATTTTAATCATTTTATTTATTGTATTTTTTATTTTAAGTCTGGGTATTGAAATAAAGGTAAAACAAAATATGAATATTGCATGAAAAACTTAAACACCTTAAAGGAAAATTTGAAATATTGAGTAATATTAACTTAAATATAATTGCTGGAAAGCTAAATAGAATATATATATATATATATATATATATATATATATATATATATATATATATATATATTTTTTTTTTAAATACAAAAGCATGTAATAAAATGGCTAACTAGAATATACACCATTATCAAAAACTAAAACTAAAACTAGTAAAAATTTGTATTTCTTTTAAAAAAATATTTGTAATTGAAATATATTAAATGAAATATGAATACAAGATGGAAAATCTAGGACAATTATTAGTTGAAGTACTATTAAAACTAAAACTGAAATCAAAATAAATGAAAGCTAGATAAAAAATATTATTTTCAAAAATTATAAAAATTATAAAAGCATTTAACGAAATTACTACATTCACAACAGTGTTGTTATCATATCTAATACTAATAAAAATATATAATAAAAATAAAATGATTAAAAATATATATTTTTTATATTTATTTTAAGTCTGGTAATTGAAATCAAGGTGAAATCGTCATTTTAAAGAGTAAAATTAGAAATGTTTAATTTTAGCTGAAGAAGTATAAGTGCTGAAAAGCTAAATAAAAATATTCTTTAAAAAAATACAAATGTGTATTTTTATAATTTAGGTAATTGAAATAAATCTGAAATAAAAAATGAATATAAGATTGAAAAACTTATTTAAACTTGTATACAAATGTTGAGTAAATTTAGTACTATAATTATGAAATAAAAATAAATAAAAGCTAAATAGAAATATTACTTTTAAAAATAATAAAAATTACAAAAGCATTTAACGAAATTACTAAAACAGTACATTCACAACAAAGTTGTTATCTAAAACTAAAAAACAAAACAAACTAAAACTATTGAAATCTGTAATTTGTAACATTATTTAATTTTTAATTTAGGTAATTGAAATAAAAATAAATATAAAATATAAAATAAAATAAAATATAAGTATTAGACAAAACACTTAAAATGAAAATTTGAAATAAATGAGTTTAGGTTGAAGTACTAAAATGACTAAAACTGAAATAAAAAGAAATGAAAGATAAAAAGAAATATACTCAAATTAAAAATACTATAAATACTAGAATGAAAACTGAAAATATAAAAATGTATTCAACATTAATAAATAGAAACAAACAAACAAACAAACAGTAAACATAATACTACAATAACAGAGACTCACAAAATACCATGACTTTCTGTGCCTTATTGATTTATAAAACTGCATAGGACACAAATGTCATTAAATATGATTGTGAGGTGTCATACTTCATCTAGATCAAGTGCTGTCACGTAAACTGGGTTTATCAAGGTTCATCAAGTCTATTGAGTGAATCCGCCACTAGATGGCAGAACAACACTGAGGAGAATCACAGATCCTCGATCTCTCAGAAAACACTGACACATCAACGCAACATGTCCACTCTTCAT
>NC_137142.1:34590716-34605716 GCF_949319135.1 Squalius cephalus
ATCTGAGTCAGTTGAATTTGAACTCGAATCTGAATCAGTTGAATTTGAGCTTGAATCTGAATCAGTTTAATTTGAACTTGCATCTGAATCAGTTGAATTTGAACTCGAATCTGAGTCAGTTGAATTTGAACTCGAATCTGAATCAGTTGAATTTAAACTTGAATCTGAGTCAGTTGAATTTGAACTCGAATCTGAATCAGTTTAATTTGAACTTGCATCTGAATCAGTTTAATTTAAACTCGAATCTGAATCAGTTGAATTTGAACTCGAATCTGAATCAGTTGAATTTGAACTCGAATCTGAATCAGTTGAATTTGAACTCGAATCTGAATCAGTTGAATTTGAGCTTGAATCTGAATCAGTTTAATTTGAACTTGCATCTGAATCAGTTTAATTTAAACTCGAATCTGAATCAGTTTAATTTAAACTCGAATCTGAATCAGTTGAATTTGAACTCAAATCTGAATCAGTTTAATTTAAACTCGAATCTGAATCAGTTGAATTTGAACTCAAATCTGAATCAGTTTAATTTAAACTCGAATCTGAATCAGTTGAATTTGAGCTTGAATTCTGTTGCTCACAGGAAAGTCCAACACACTGCAAAAATGCTCAGTGTTTCTGTCTTGTTTTCCAGCACAAACATCTAAACATTCATAAATCAAGACACATTTACTGGAGAAGCAGCAACATGCCTGAAGATATTAAGTCTTGCTCTCTGAAAAATGCATCAAAATGGCGTGTTCAAGCTTAAAACAAATATCTGCCAATGGGGTCAGAGAAATCACCATGATTCAGAGGGAAAACAAGTTCTTCTTGATTTAAGAGCGTTTCTATATTTGTGCTGGAACACAAGCTGACGTTTCTCCGTGCGACTGAAGCGTCTGTGAGATGCTCTGATGTCTTTCACCCCTCGAGTGTGTTTTAAATCAGATCAGTGTGTGTTTTGCTGCGTCACTATCTCTCTATCGCTCTTCTGTCACCTTCAATCCATCCGTTTTCTCCCGAGAACAGAGCGCATGTCAAGGGCAGAATTAGCATGTTAATCACGTTTACTGTACGTTACGTGTTCATTATCAGGACAGACGGTGTGTGAATGCGAGACAGATAATGGATATGCACACACAGGAATATCGTTTCATAAGCTAATGTCACATAAAGGACGGAGACTCTTGATTATGAATGTGTCCTCAGCAGTCGTCTCCAATATAACGCCATCGTTTGACCTCCTCCATCACAGATCCACGTTTACAGCACTTCATTAAAAGACTGAAGAGTTTCCCGTTAGTTTCCTTGGTTACTCATTGTTTGATTCATCTGCACACCTGCTGTTCATTTATTCAGTTCGGACTGTGTTTTGTTCAGTTCTGTGTCTGATCTCTTCACATACTGTATGTTCGGTTGTTCTGGTCTTGTTTCCTGAGTTCTTTTGTAAAATAAACGTGAAACTGCTCCATTTATTATCCTTTAATTGTCTCTTTTTTCAACCCAACTGTGACAGTCGAATCTTTTTAAAAAAAAATTTTTTTTTATGCAAAATATTAAAATTGCCTTCAACTTCACATGCTGGATTTACTTTGAAGCAATAATTCACCAAAATTGCTAGTCAAATTCACAGATAATTACAAAGAAACGGCAACACACTGAATTAAAGATTACATTTTTAAATAGTAAAACTGAAATTTTACAGTAAATTGTACTTATTACAGTACCTGCTTTATGTGGTTTATTTATTAAATAAACATTTTTACAAAAATTAAGTCATTTGAGGTCAACTCAGAGTGTCAAACTGTTGCCGTTGCATGATTTCAATCGAGAAAGACGAGACCAGTGAGTCGGACAGGCAAAAATCTTCATTTTAAGGGGTTTTCATGCTATTTTTTTTTTGGGGGGGGGGATAATAGTTCAATTAATATATCAAATCACTTTCTCTCCAGAACAGGGGATTTGAATGAATGAATGAATGAATGCACGAACAAATTAATTAAATTTATACCCTATTTGTGGAGATTACCAATAACTAAAAAGCAATAAACAAACAAACAAACAAACAAATAAATAAAGCATTCATTTATACCCTATTTGTGGAAAACGCCCATAACTAAAACCGAGAATGAAGTTGAATTAAATAAATACAAAATAAAACTGTTAAAAATAAAATGACACTCACGTTTACCCTATTTGTGGACTAAAATAATGAAATGAAATAAAATATATAAATATTAAAAAGACTAATTTATACCCTATTTGTGGACTAAAAACAATCATGAAATTAAATTAAATTAATAAAAAATAAAATAAAATGACACTAATTGATATCCTATTTGTGGACTAAAACCAATCATGAAATTGAATTAAATTAATAAAAAATAAAATAGAATGACAGCAATGAATAGCCTATTGGACTAAAACAAATAATGAAATTGAATTAAATAAATACATTTAAATAAATAAAATAAAAAGGACACCTATTTATACCCTATTTGTGGAAAGTGCCTGTAACTAAACCCGAGAATGAAATGATAATAAAGCTCTGCATTAAAGATTGATCAATCTTTAGACGTACGGGTTGATATCGCACTGATGAACACGGTCTGGACTCGAGATCTTCATCATGTGAACCAGCGGCTCTAAACTCTTCCTCACAGTCCCAACCTTTCAAGACCTTTTTAATTAAATAAGAGCTAATTACACACAACACTGACTCGGAGAGACACCACACACACACACACACACACACCCTGTATATCTGCCTGGAAAAGTTTGTTTTTGGCAGGAGATTGATCTATTCTGGGGTTTTGTATTCAGGGATTTCACGCCTGTCAAACAGAGCGAGATTTGAGACGATCAGAGAGCGACACGTGAGCACAATCTCCTGGAGCGAGTCTGAAAACACACACACACACACAACCGAATACCTGCATTATATGCTGGAAAATACATTTATGCTGATACATGTCCATCATCATTTACTCACACGAAATGCAAGTCGTTATTTGCTTTCTCCTCCAACACATCTTTCATTTGCATCTCCACAAACCGGATTAAAATACACTTTTGGGCTGAAAAACCCTTTAAAATCGGAAATTCTAATGTTTTTGTGAATACACAAAAGTCAAAAGTTTGATTTAATGATTTTTTTTTATGAAAGAAGTATTTTCTGCTCACCAAGACACAAGCATTTATTTATTAAAAAATACAGTAAAAATTGTGAAATATTCGTTTTACATGTAACAAATATCTTTACTGTCACTTCTGATCAATTTATCACATTCCTTATTTATGTGTTTATTTATTAATCTCAAACTTTTGAATGATTTGTATCACGGTCTCCACAAAAATATGATGCAGTTACGCTGCTTAATTATAGATATGGATGATTTTCTTGCTTCAGAGCAAAATCAAACTCTATTCTGGCCACAAGTTAGACATCACAGAGCATAATTTAACTCTTAATTATGGACATTATTCAGCAGATGGCATGTTTAATGTGAAGGATATGAAAATGAAGCTTACGGGACAGAGAAATCACGTTCAGCTGATGAAATATTGGACATTTTTTGGAAATGCATAGACATAAACTCTAACTTCAAGAGAGTGCAACCTCTTGCATTGAATAATTTGATATTTGAGGCAAGACTGAGTGTAAAAATCTGCTGTTAAAAGTCAAACATTTTAAGAATAAAAGGAGTGCAGACATACAGTTCTACAGGATTGAGTTATAATTGTAGTTTGTCTGTCATTACAGCAGCTTCTGAACTCTCTCCAGCAAATCTCACAGTGTAAATCCACAATCCTGCAGTAACAAAGATGGACAAATGCATTAAAACAACAAACACACTGTACAAATCAAACGCATGAACTCAGATACTGAGCAATAAACCATCAGAAAAACCTTCCACATCCACACACATCTCTTCATTTAAATATCTCTCAATATTTATTATCTCAATCTGTGGTGCATGGAAACAGGAACGCGTGAAATTAAACCCTCTTTTATGCTTTTCTGTCAAGCGGTGCATTAAATACTGCCAAACCTGTTGCTCTTCCTCAAGAGGAAACCTTTCCATCTGAAAATCAAATTTTAAAGTAAATTGGAAAATCTAAAAAAAACATGTCCAGGTCACATTTAAATTCATAAAGAAAAAAGAAAAAGTAATGTCATGGCAGTTAAAAACATTTCCCATCACAATGCAAAAAAATTAAAATAAATAATAATAAATAAAAGGAATACATCTTAAAATAGTCCTAAAATAGGCTTAATTTTATTTAATGAAAATATAATTTTCTAATATCATTTTTTAAAAATATTTTTAATGTAATATAATAACTTTATTGATTTTTTTCTTTTGATTTTGGGGGGAAATTATATATAGAAGCTTGTTTCCGCCATGGAATAAAAAATTTAAAAGGTAATTGTGACCATCTCATCATTTTTAAAGTAATTCTCAGAATTGTGAATTTTTATCTTACAATTCTGACTTTCGTGCAATTCTGAGTTTATATTCTACAATTGACTTTTTTTCCCTCAGAATTTTGATATAAACTCACTTCACTATAAAAAAAAGTGAAAATTGTGGGGGGAAAAGTCAGAAGTGTGAGAAAAAAAGTCTGAATTTTGAGATAAAACCCGCAAATCCTAGAAAAAAAGTCTGAATTGAGGAAAAAAGTCAGAATTTTGAGATATAAACTCACAATTATGAGAAAAATATTAGAATTTTGAGAAACTCGCAATTATGAGAAATAAAATCAGAATTGCAAGAAAAAAAAGTCAGAATTGTGAATTGTGAGATAAAACGGCAGAACTGTGAGACAAAAGTCAGAATTGCGTGAAAAAAAGTTAGAATTGTGGGGAAAAAATGACCGAATTTTGTGATAGAATCTCGCAATTACTAGAAAAAAGTCAGAATTGTGAGAAAAAAAGTCAGAATTGAGGAAAAAAGTCAGGATTTTGAGATATAAACTCGCAATCATTAGAAAAATATTCGAATGTTGAGAAACTAGCAATTCCGAGAAAAAAAAAGAAAAAAAAAAAAGTCTCAATTATCTTTATTATTTATGATTGATTCATCAGCGGAAACACGCATGACCAGGATATGTTCTTGACAGACATCAGATGATGGAGAGCGTGTGAATGAATGATCCAGCAGTTCCTCTTCCTCAGTCTGTGATGTTCAGCAGACACGACCGTTCACCAATCAAACACAAGCATCAGATTATTGTCATTTCTCCTTCTAGTACCACAATGATGATGTTCTTGCACAAACAACGTCTCCTTGACGACGGAACAGTGATTCACCATAGAAACAGTAAAGAATCAGCACAGATCTGTATAGAACAACTAGAGACGCTCCAGAACCCAGTGAGCCACTTAATACGTCACGGATCGGACTCAGAAATTCAACATTTATGTATTTGAATTGCATATGAAATTTGGATTATACACATTTTAATTAAAGCCTTTATATATCATGCATCATCAACATTTTTTAATGCATTAATTATGCCTTTTATTGCACCTTATAATGCATTGCATAATCTCATGAATAACAGTAACCAGTTATACTTATCTATTAATTGAATACGCCTTTAGAAAGTATAATGCATTAAAACCAATTTCATATTTGACAAGGAATCAGCAAATATTATAATGCATTTTAACTTTGGTTACAATTAGATGCATTATATCATACATTATGAATACCTTTATAATGCATTATACATAAAAGCTTTAAGTAAAGTGTTTCCCACAGATTTAGGGAACTAATAAACTTAATGTGATTCATATTTGTCAGTCATGCATTAATAAAACAGGTCAGATTTCTGTAATAAAAAAAACATGGAATAGTTTATTATGAAATATCTGCATTATTAAATGATCATATTTCAAAATGCATTTATTTAAATGGCTTAGAATCAGAATAAATCTGTTCGTTGTGAAAACAATTACATTTCTTCAGATAAAAAGATGGTTAAAATAACAAGCGATCTTCAGTTAGTTACGATGTATGAGATTGAAACAAATTTGGATTTATTGATGATAAATATATAAACCAGGTTATTGTGCATTTAAAACACATTCAGTTTATTAGCGCTATTACAGAAATCTGACAAATATGCATCACATCAAGTTTATTAGTTCATGTTAAAACTGTGTTAAATCCAAATGCATGGAAATTTGATATGCAAATTCAAATAGATAAATCTTAAATTTAAGCCTAAATATTTTTCACAAAATAGAGTCTGAATTAGTAAGTTTCTAAGCAGACACAGTACTGTAATAATCATAAAAACACACAAATAATGGGAAAATAGTGTTTTACATCAATACTTTTCAGTCTTGAAAGAAAAAGTTAGAATCTACATTTCGTTCGTCATCTTGGAGGCATTTTTTAATGAACTCTATACGATGTACAGTATACATACGATGTTGCCGTATGTTTAGGTTCCCTTAAAATGCTGTCTAGATAGGCAGCTCACTAGGATCTGGAGCGAAGCTTCTTCGTCTGATTACGTCGCAGATTTCACCGGCAGAACAGAAGACAGACAGAAGCAGGACTCGTTTGTGTATTACTAAGTTTTCGCTAGTTGATATTCACAGTATATATTAAACATGTTGAGCTGATGGACTATGAGTGCTTTAAAATTGCTGGTGAATTTTCATGTATTTGGATGTTTTTCTCAGAAATGATTCAGACATTCGAGGGACTCTCAATACATCTATGAAAATAAATATATGGCAAAATCCTTTGAAATGCTTCTTTTCATCACATAAACTTGGTTGCGTTTGCACACACACACACACACACACACACACACACACACACACACACACACACACACACACACACACACACACGCACACATTACCTGTAGTGATAAATGCACCAGCTGGGAACACAATGTTCATGTACAGGCTGCACAGAAACACATTTGTTTGCCACTTCTGTAAGTAAGAACCACATTAAACTCCAATAAGTGAAGTGACTCCGGATTAAACTGCAGTGTGAACATGTGCACCGACTCTGATGCTGCAGTCAAACCAGGGGCCTCGTTATCAAACGCACAGAGTTGAGCTTAAATGTCAAAAGTGAGGAACAAATCAGGATTTATGAAGGCAGAAACTGAGCAGTAATTAAAACAATACAATATGAAAATGTACAGATAAATAGGCAATCATGATAAGCATTTATATTAATATATGCTCAAATGAGCAACATTGTAACTGATTTGTAATAATGAATTAAGAAATAATTATTTCCTGAAAAAATTATATTTATACGATTTTTTTTACACATACATGTACATGTATATATACATATGTGAAGATCTAAAAAGTATGTAAAAAAATAGGGAATATAAATAAGCATTTATATTATTATATGATCAAATGAGCAATATTTTTTAACTGATTTGTGATGAATTAATTAATGATTATTTCCTGAAAAATAAAAATATTTCTAAGTTTTTTTTTTTACACATGTATATATATACATATATGTGAAAATTTAAAAAAATATGTAAAAAAATAAATAAAAATTAGGGAATATAAATAAGCATTTATATTATATATGCTCAAATGAGCAACATTTTTAACTGATTTGTGATAGCGAATTAATTATTTCCTGAAAACATGAATCTTTATAAGAATCTTCATATACATTTACGTGAAAATCTAAAATATATATTTAAAAAAATTAAGGATTTTTTTTTTTGTGCATTATAAATTGTTTATAGGAACATTTGATAAACCGTCCTATAATCACAGTTAGTATCATTGTACTTATTCATAATTCATATAGTATCATTGTACTTATTCATAATTTCAAATATATATATATATATATATTAGGGCTGTCAAAAGATTAATCGCGATTAATCGCATCCAAAATAAAAGTTTGTGTTTACATAATATATGTGTGTGTACTGTGTATAATTATTTTGTATATATAAATACACACACATGCATGTATATATTTAAGAAATATTTGCATACATATACTGTATATATTTATATATATAATTTATATTATATATAAATATAATTTTTTTATATATAAATTACACATTTTTCTTAAATATATACAAGCATGTGTGTGTATTGATATATACAAAATAATTATACACAGTACACACACATATATTATGTAAACACAAACTTTTATTTTGGATGCGATTAATCGCGATTAATTTTTTCACAGCCCTAATATATATATATATATATATATATATATATATATATATATATATATATATATATATATATATATATATATATATACACACACACACACACATTTACATATGTAAAAATAAACAAAAACATTTAGCTTAGTAAGCTGTCATAACTTCCGCAAACGTTCACATTTAGGATCATTCTTTGCGCGTCTTTAAACGAGGCCCCTGTTTTCCGTTGTTCCGCGGAGCCGACGCTAACATCCTGTACAACGAACAACGCAGGAAAACCGCGAACAAAACTCGTGATGGTACTAAAAAAAAAAAGTTCCTTTCTTAAATCCTAGAGTGGGATCGATCCCTGGAACTACACGGTAGTTTCGTTCCTCCAGGGTCCGGTGCGTATATTCCCCGTGCCGTCGGGGGGGTACAGCGCGTTCCCCTTGAGGAGCCCGTTCTGATTGGCCAGCGAGTGTGTGCGAGCGTGAAGCTCGATGTGTGCGTGATGCAGATCGTCCTCCGCCGTCTTCCCGCAGCCGCACAGAAACGTCTCGTTCAGGAGCTCGTCTTTAGCGCAGCACACGTGATGATGATGATGATGATGGCAGGGGTCGTGAGCGAGGTGGCAGATGTGGTCGTGCGGGGAGTTAGCGCGCGAGCTATGCGCGCTAGCACTAGCGCCATCCGAGGGAATCCGAAAAGCTAGTTCTCGTGTGCGTCTCGCTTTAGTCCTGACGGGCTTCACGCAGCGGTGCAGATGCACGGCGGGTCGGTATCCTTCGGGGTCGGCGTGGAGAAGCACGTGAGGCGTGTTTTCGTCGTCGAGAAGCTGAAGCGCGGCGCAACACGGCGACACCGGCGTCAAGCAAGTCACGTGATTGTGATTCTGACACGCACAATGCGAATGGCTCAGAATCGATTTCCCCGGACACACTGAATCCGAATGGCAGTGTCGCATGTCTCCGTTCACGTTGGATTTGTGCGCGTGACACGCTTTGTTGTTAGCGTTCAAGCGGCGTCCCGGACAACACGCGCACCAGCAATGCCACACGTCGTCACGTTTCGCGCAATGGTGAATTAGCACGAATAACCCGAGCGTGACGGAAAACGCCCCGTATAGGCAGCTGAAGATCATGTCTAGAAAGTGACCCTGTGTGACCGCGAGCGCACCGAATGTCCACGTGGTGAGGAATAAAAACAGCGTGAAGGCCGTCGTCCTCAGCTGAGCTTTAAACGAGTGTTCGTTAGCTAGCGTGGAGGGGTTGATGAGACCCGGGCATCCGCCGTGACACTGACCGGGTTCGGCTCTCGGCTCGTTCTGGTGGACGTCGGCCAGTCTCTGTTGCTCTTCGCTCACCGGCTTCAGCTCGTACTTCTTCTCCGGGTGTTTGCGTAGCTGGACGAAGGTGAAGATGAAGTAGACGCAGGTCACCAGGAGGATGAAGGCCACCGGACCGTAAAACGCTCCGAGACTGGGTTCCCACGCCATCCAACAACTGCAAACACAAATCAAAATGCTTATTTTTTTATGCAGTATTGCAGTGTTTACTACAAATGATTTATCGGTGCACATCATTATTGTTTTAAAGCTACAATATGTAAGATTTTTGGGGAACACTTGAAGTATTGCATTATTTACAAAACAGTTGTTTAGGAGTTGTCATTGATTAATAAGATCAATTGGAAAGTGTAAGTAAATGATTAATAAATTATTTAAATGTACATTCATACATATTATTCAGACAATAGTTACTTAGTGTGTTAATAAATGCTTTATTAACATGTATTTCTATTGTAATTCAGGGTTAATTCAGGGAGTTATAAAGCATTTAGTAGTGGTCAGTTAACTATGTTTGTGAGCTCATCAAAGTTATGCCTTGTAAAGCGTTTATAAAGGAGATTTAAAGGCTGTTAATATTTCTATGTTCTGTATCACTGTGTGTGTTTGTTTCCTTTTTCTGTTTAGAAGAAAACTGAGTCTTTAAATCTCCTTTATAAATGCTTTACAAAGCACAACTAGTCCTCACTTTAGATGAGCTCACACAAATAGTGAACTGACCACTACTAAATGCTTTATAACTCCTGAATCTACTACATTTACTTACACTTTCTAAGTGATCTTATTAATCAATGACAACACCTAAACAACTGGTTTGTAAATAATGCAATACTTCATTTAAAAATGATAAATTGATCATTAATAAAGGTATGAAAATACAATTATTAAACACATTATAGATATGCTTTTAAATCAAGAATACAGCGTTTATAACTGTATTTATAAACTGCTTATTAATGTGTATTAATGCTTTATAAATGATGAATTAACTGCTTAACTAATGATTAATAGCGTGCAGTTATTATAAAGTGTTACCGATTTGGGTAATAAAATATCCATAAATCATTTGCACAGTGTGATATAGATTTCCTGCAGTTGTGTCCTTACAATATACCAAAAGTTCCCAAAGATTTTTAATTTCAGAGAAAGTCCTATTTTAAACAATGGCTCGTCCCTGTTCACTGTCGCCTGTCAATGACGTAATATCCGCGTTATCCCTGGTTTCTGCTCGTACTGCCGTAGTAACCAGTGATGCGCGGGTCAATGTATAAACAACCCGCACCCGACCGACGTTTTCAACTAACCTGCCCGCAACTCGGACCGCAAAAAAAAAAGAAGAAAATATTGTACCCGACCCGCTTCCTGACCCGCATTTTTTAAAAGTAGTAAATGCATAGCAAGAAGTACACATGACAAAGCCAGCACTTTGGTCATCATCTTTCATTATTTCGGCAAATGTCTCCCACACTTTGTGTGTATTTGCGGAGCTTCCACTCCCCAGTCTTCACCTTTTCTCTTGCCGCCTCCATCTCTACCTGCAGACTGAGCTCGTGCGTCATCTTCGCGCCAGTTATGCAGCCAATAAAGTGTAGGCCTATGTATTTCATAGAAAATTGTGGAGCATGTGAGCGGAGTGGAGAGGGAGCGAGCGGGGAGCCCGAGCGGGCGGATCTTGGACAGAGCGCAGAGCGGCATTTTTAAAAGGACGGAGCGTCGCCTTATTTCCCGCTCCAATTTCGCTCCGCGCACACCACGATTCTGAAGCATGCTCAGTCAACCTGACTCAGTCTACTGTCGATGACTGCAAGATGAATTCTATTTTCAGTCAAAACTCGGCTCAATAATGGAGTTCAAAAAGTAGCCTACTTCAAAAAGGAAAATAAGAAGTCATACAGGTGTACTATAATATAAAACTAACTATAATGTGGTAGAAGAAAATGAATGTGGAGAAATCGTTTCAGTCAGTAAAGATTCATTTTGGAATCTAAAAAGACACATCTCTCGTAAACATGCAGTGTGCTATGTGAACACGCTGGGAAGAAAGCAAAAGGTTAGCAAATTGAGTACGGTAACATGTAGGCCTAACAAAGTGTAAATTAAATATAGCGTAATATTCAAACAATTGATACAAGCCCATTTAAATTGTAATCCTGCGCGCTGCGCAAAAATTCAGTTATAAGAATGTTGGCCTAATAGTTAATTTAGTCTACTTTTAAAACGTTTACGTATATTTTTTATATATATTTTTTGTTTATATAAATTTTATTTATATTATTAGGCCCATTTATTCGTTTTATTTTACAGCAGTTTGTGTGTAGGCCTACAATGGATATAGGATAAGCCCATTTAAATTTTAATCGTGCGCGTTGCGCAAAAGTTCACTTATCAAAATTCTGGCCTAATAGTAAATTTACTTTTCAAATTTTTATGTAGGCTATATTTTTGTTTATATAATTGTTATTTATATTATTAGGCCCATTTATTCGTTTAATTTTACAGGACTTTGTAGGCTATTCCTTCTTACATAGGCCTAATTTGTAATTAGAAATAAAACATTTCTATTTGAAAAATGTTGTTGTTGCTCATTAGTTCTTTAGGAGGTAAGGCTGTGGTCTAAGCTAAAAGTGATATACATGTAGATTTTTTTTTCCTTTTTTGGAGCGAGCGGGGGTCGATTTGAGTGGAGCGCGGAGCAAACTGCGTTGAGCGCTGAGCGATGATGAGCGGAGCGGCCTGATGTAGCTTTGAGCGGGGGAGCGGAGGGGTGAACAGAAGAGATTCTCACCGCTCCACTCCGCTCATATGCTCTCTAGTACTATATAAATTACAAAGGTTTAATTGGCATCTTTATTTCAAACGACCCGACCGACCGCAACCCGAATATAATTAAAAATATTTTTGGATGACTCGTAACCGCGGGTGACCGCAGGCACCCACTCATTTCGGATCAACCCGCGCATCACTGGTAGTAACCATGGCGACCAACGTGGACAACTGCGTTACGTCTAGCGGCGCGCGCACACTGTTGTTGTTTCGTTCAGACATTATGGACCATGGCAAGCAGACTTTGGGACAAAAGGAGAACTAAAACGAGGATCAATATCAGCGTGGCGTTTTCGAGATGCCGAGAGCTAGCGTCCGCGGCTAACCTCGACTCGACAGAGATGCGCAAATGTAGAGGTGAGCAAATGTACATAAAACTAATTAATGTTATATAGCTCAACATGATGAAATGTTATAATATGATCAGTATGTTATTCTAATGTTGATCTAGCTCACTGCTAGTCTCATACAGACAAACTAACACATAGAATAACAATAAATGCAGTTTAGTGTGATAGTGTAGAGCAGGGCTATTCAATTAGTTTCATTCGAGGGAAGCATTATCAAATCGAAAAGTTGAGGTGGGCTGGTTTAGGGGTTTAGCTTATTTATTGAAACATAACAGTTTCAATAAATAAGTTAAAGTAACCCTAAAAAAGTGTGGTATTTACTTGGAAATGTGGTACCCAACAGTATGCAAATATATAAAACCATAATAAATAAAAAACTTGATAATTTACAGCTGTGTACAACTATTTTCCTTGGAACAAATAAATTATTTATACAAACTTATAGCTGTTGGTGAGAAATAATAATTATTTTATTTATAATTGTTATGCTTAAATGAAAATATTCTGACAGTGAGACTTGTTAACCACAGGCTACTCGCTCCCACTGTAAAAGCCTAAACACAAGTTAAAAACTATACGCACCTTTACAAAGAAACTGACATAATTTCATAACAAGCATTAATTATATATTCCTCTACCCACCTAATAAAACTAATGCAATAGAAATCACTATATTTACTATTATACTATATAATATTATAGTAGCCTATATATTTATTTATTACTACATAGTATTCAATATAAATATTGCACATTTCTGCCCAACCATGGTAAATTACTACAGTACATTCATGGTAAATGTTTGTAAGGGTGATTAGGGGATTCAAAGTCTTCTAATTTCGTTCATGCCACAATGTTTCTCCTGCTTTCCTCACCAGTCTTGTTGGGAATGTTGAGGCTGTTTCATCCGATTTAATACTAATTAAATCATCGAGTGATTTGTAGTTTGTAACAGAAAGGTTTCTGTCGAACTGAAACGCTTCCCACTGGTTGTCGCAACGCTGTTTAATAGTGTCCGGGACCGGGAGTAAACGCAACTCTATGCTGGGCCGTATTGAAACAACGAGTGAAACAACTGAAAACATCGCTATTTGTTGTTACACTGTCCTGAACGAGAAACCAGATGATTTCAGATGATTCAGTGACGGAGCGGTCCGAATGAATCCGAATAGTTTTAGACCGTTATGAAAGCGCGTTTAGAATCGAACCAAAAGAATGATTCATTCACGAATGATTGGTAGCCTATCGCTGGTTCAGTCGACATAAATTCGGGACACATATAATAACTGCTGAAATATTCGCACGTAAAACGTTTCTCAAGTCAATCGGAGCGAGTATCAAACTGAATTAGCCGCACCGTCAGGAAAAGAAGAGGAGGGAGGTTGGTGCCGTCGGGCCGCATGGAGATGATTGGCGGGCCGCCAATTGAATAGCTCTGGTGTAGAGCGAGTGAAACAGCGCTGCGTTACCTCACAAGTTTCATTCGTCTAATAAACTGCCCTGTGTGAGTATTATTCAGCACTTGCGGGTAAGTTAGTTCGGTAGAATGAAATAAGAGATATCTGTCTCTCATTAGCACTCGCGCTCTGCTTCACACCACAGTCATGTTAAAAACATCAACGTATTCACTCATCCATAAACATTATTAGATCCATCGGCATCACGACAAGTTCCATAATTCCGCTTATGCGTCATCAACCTACGCCTTTGTTATTGTAAGAGGTTAGCGACCCCTAGCGGCGAAACAATTTACATATTGCAGCTTTAATAATCTTGAATCAGAATAAGTTCCTCTTGCAGCTTCTCTTCTCTGATGATGTGGGCGGGGCAACCTGTCACTCACATGAGATCAGCCAATAGCAAACCACAACCATCCAATCAATTCCCCACGGACAAAATCAAGCCCCGCCCACATTTGTTCTTGTTAAAGAAGCGTTTCACTGGGGATATACGACACAATAGTGGAGAAAAGACCAGCACAACTTCGCTTTCATGCGGACTTTAACACATACAACTGACACTGAACACGATAAAGATGTAAGTTCCAGTGAAATATCTTCAGTCCTCTATACTTACACCGGCGTCTGCTCTCCACTGCCGTAGTTCTCCATGCTGATCGCTGCTGTGATCCCACATATGATGAAGGGAACTCCTCCACTGATCAGATAAAACCTGCAGACACACACACACTCGTATTCACTCGTTCTTCATGTTGAAGATAAAAACTCAACGTCTGATCTCAACACTGAAGAGAGTGTAGAAATGCAAAAGTTAATTCACAACATTAATAAACTATAAAAATAATAATTACTGAAA
>NC_137142.1:34610716-34620716 GCF_949319135.1 Squalius cephalus
ACATAAAATGAACCGCAGGAGATTTGAAGCGTGAGAGAATAATTCTGAAGACGGATAAATGAAAAAACAATCATGTCGCTTGCGGTCGCACAGCAGAATCACTCTGGAGAAGAAACAAGTTTCAATCAAACTCATGGAAGTGCACATCACAGATGAGAAGAAACACCACCGAGATATTGATCCAGCTTATACTATACTATTATCTGCAGTATTCTCTGGCCATAGCACACACAAACACACACACACACACACACACACACACACACACACACACACACACACACACACACACACACACACACACTAATGTTTGCATTTACAGTTTCACATACACTTAAAGAAATAACTTCATTTATCAGTGTATACTGGGCTGTACTCTAGTACTGAGGAACCATCCTCATGTTCTCTGTTAATTAAGAACCAGATTAATAGGAGGAAAGGCTGAATTGAAGTGTAAATGGAGCGTCGTGCTGAACGGTTTACAGCATCTGACTCGCGTCTTCACGGCCCGACCGTCTCTGAACCACCGCTGAGAGAACACAACGTGACCTACTTTCAACACAATAAACCCAGAAGTACTAAAAATCCCAGATTAAAAACTGTGAAGCACCAGCCGACGAGCAGACAAGCTGTGTTAAATATATTTGTTTTATAGTGAAGCTGTGTGTGTGTGTGTGTGTGTGTCTACTTAACTATATTTTGGGGCCATATTTGTACCCAGACGTGACCAAAAGCTGGCAAAAATCTCCCAAATCCTCCCTTTAGGGACGTCCTCATTTGTAAATCTGGTATAAATAAATAAATGTTCAAGACGGCCTTGATATTTCGTTTTGAGCGAATCAATCGGGCGAACCAATGATTCAACGACCCATTCATAAAGAGAGCCATTTACTTAATTCCTGAATAAATCGGCGTTTGAACACATTTTCACAGTTAACACAATAATTAGCCTGGATGGCAGCCGAACTTAGCCCCGCCCACAACATTTTTAGGTCGGGAAGTTCGGTCTGGACTTGATCCGTTGTGGAGTTATTATGCTCGAACAAAAGCTGTTCGGACCAATCAAATTGTCAGGGCGGGCTTAAAGGAGAACTCCGGTCAATTTTAACATTTTTTTTGTACATTTGGAGTGCTGTCAATACAGAGAACAACGACAAAAATCGGTGTTGCCTACACCGTGTTATCCTCTTTTTAAAATTTGCACCCTGTTGACTTCAATGGGGCAAGTTTTAAACCTGCTTTTAGCCTCTTAACATCCTTGATGTGTCATTACAAGTGCACAGGTCATGTGAGTGATTCCTTCAGAGTGAACACGGGTGAGTCTGACTGCAGTAGATGTGAAAGATATGGATAAAAGTGATGTTATTTAAGCCAGCGAAAATACCTGTTTACATCCTGTTTTCGGCCGAAGTCCATAGTAATCGATTGTCGAGTTCACGCACATTGGTTTAGTACCTATGATCACGCGCGTGAATTCGACAATCGACTACTTTGGACTTCGGCCGAAAACAGGATGTAAACACAGGTATGTGCGCTGGCTTAAATAACATCATTTTTATACATATCTTTCACATCTACTGCAGTCAGATTGACCCGTGTTCACTCCGAAGGAATCACTCACATGACCTGTGCACTTGTAATGACACATCAAGGATGTTAAGAGGCTAAAAGCAGGTTTAAAACTTGCCCCATTGAAGTCAACAGGGTGCACATTTTAAAAAGAGGATAACACGGTGTAGGCAACACTGATTTCTGTCGTTGTTCTCTGTACTGACAGCACTCCAAATGTACAAAAAAATGAGCTCAATGTTAAAATTGACCGGAGTTCTCCTTTAATACGATGATGGACAGATGATCAACAGGAACGTAATCATCCATGTCACCAAAGAGCGCTTGGGTTGAATTCGTTTACAACAAAGATGGCTGCCGCTGGAAAACTGAGATTTCACACTTACAAATAAGTCAGATAGAGTAAATGCATATTTGGCGTGCTGTCCGAGGAGAGGCTCCGGCTCGGTATCCGCCATCGCATCTGTTATAGAAGATATCGACAGCGCATTCATTTTAAAGAGGAACAGAGAACCGCGATCAAGGCATTTGTCGATCGGAAACATGAATGAAGAACATACGTCACTTACTCCGTTGCTCTGATTGGCTGTAGGTCTATCCAACAGTGCAGAGGCATTTCCCTTCCTGGTTCGGTTGAAACGCCCCATAATCACAGCCCAATGGAGCAGATCAGACTCACATTCTGACTAGAGTCTGAGTATGACCACGTCAGGCTACACAATAATGACTTAAAATGATCATTTGGGGGTCATTTCTCAGCCAAATTTGCTGTGCAATTAATTTGTGATTAATTACGATTAAAAAATGTAATCGCTTGACAGCCCTAATAAATTGTTATTAACGTACAAAGTTGTGCGTTTAACAAGGATAGACAACTGAACTCAACAATTAAAACACACCAACCCATCGACAGACCTACCGCGGTAACTACCGTACACTGACCAGCCCAAGGGTGAAGATAACTACTTTAGACACAAATCAGTGTGTGACGAAGTTATGAGACACTGTGACCTCACTCTTATTCTCTCTCCGGTTGCTTTATTCACATGTGGAATGTGCCCTGTGTTTATCATCTTGACACTGACAGAAGGTTAACGTTAAGGTCACAATCACCATCCTGATGCTGGATCTTCACTGGAAGAGCTTCATCTCATTCTCTTCAGAATAATGTCAAGCACCAAGCGGCTAATGTGTTCAAATCAACTCTGAGAGTGTCATAACCAGAGAACAACGTCTGGAGTCGAGCAAACGCGTGTTTCCGACGGTTCGTACCTCAGCATGGGGGATTTCGGGTGAGGCGGCGCGTGATCTCCGTCCTGAGCTTGCTGGGGTTTTTTGGTCACTTGTTTGTAGATGTTTCGTGCCGTTACACCCAACCAGAGCATAGTGGACAGAGACGAGTAATGCAACACGATCCCGACCTGAAACACACACACACAGAACAGTGTTTGAGGCGCAAAACACACTGAAACAATTCCAGATAAAACTAAAGCATGCTATTTTCAGAAGCATATTTGAAGTATCATGTAAATACATGAATATGCTCATAAATAATACTTTTACTTGATGCATTAAAAAGTGACTGTAAAGACATTTAAAACATTGCAAAAAATAAATATTTTAAGTAAATGCTGTTCTTTTGAACTTTCTGTTCATCAAAGAATCCCAAGAAATAAAATGTATCACGGTTTCCACAAACATATTCATAATAATAATCATAACTGTATTTTGAGCATCAAATCATCATATTAGAGTGATTTCTGGAGGATCATGTGACACTGAAGACTGGAGTAATGATGCTGAACATTCAGCTTTGATCACAGGAATAAATTACACTTTACTGTATATTCACATAGAAAACAGTTATTTACATTAGAATAATATTACACAATTTTTACTGTATTTTTGATCAAATAAATGCAGCATTGGTGAGCAGGAGAGACTCATTTCAAAACTATTAAAAAATCTTACTGACCTCAAACTTTTAACAGTAGTAGTATATACAGTATATCACAGATTTATGATAGTAAAGCTTAATGAAAGCAAATGGGACAGACGTAATTAGCCTCTTTAACAGCTTTGATTAGTGATAATTGTGCCTTTGGTTGTTATCTCTCAAATCAAATACATGAAACACATCAGGTTGGAATGACAGTGACATTAATGTTGCGTAATGTGTCTCATGACCATTGAACCGGATGTATCCAATGGAAAATGAGACACAAAAAATAACTGAAATAGTGACTGATCTTAATAATCTCAAGGCCAATTAAACAACCAGGCCTATTAAAATAAAAACTGGAATTGCATCCTAATGACACTACAATAACACACACAGATCAACGTTAAGCTCGCTCAGCTGAACATATAACTGTATACAGTTCCCGTCTCTGAATGAAACGCTGCGCTGTCATATATTCAGCGGGAATCCTGACTAAATATAATTTCTCACATCCACTTACGCATCACTCTGTTTGCAGAGACAGCAAATAAAATAATCATATATTTCTCGTCTGGGGAGCCGCGTGGTCTGAGAAAACAACATATATGTTCACACACACTCGTGTGAAATTACCCAGAAGGATAAAACCCAGATCCATATCATCAGGAGACACTGACCGACGACGCATTCCCATTACACAGATTACACTTTCCCATGTCATCCGTCACTCGGCCAATCAAATCCGGCTTCTCTACATCCCTCTCAGATGAAACACATGAAGATGAATGAATATAAATCTGAGAACGACCTTGAGCCGTGACACTGAACCCTTACAGAAAACCCCCGACAAACCCTGAGACATCCGACTGGAGCTTCTCACCAGAACAACGAGATCAGTCGCATGCAAATCTGCGTTTCTGTGATTTTGAATGATTTTGAAATGTCTCTTCTGCTCACCAAGTCTGAATATATTTGATCGAAAATACAGTAAAAATTGTGAAATGTAATTAGAAATTAAAATTGCGGTTTTCTATGTGAACACATTTTAAAATGTAATTTATTCCTGTGATGCAAAGCTGAATTTTCAGTCTTCAGTGTCACATGATCCTTCAGAAATCACTCTAATATGATGATTTGATGATCAAGAAACATTTATGAAGGATCATGTGACACTGAAAACTGGAGTAATTATGCTTAAAAAAAAAAAAAAAAAAAAAAAAAATATATATCATCTTTGGTCACAGGAATAAATTACAGTTTACAATATATTCACATAGAAAACTGTTATTTTAAATTGCAACATTATTCACAATTTTTACTGTATTTTTTAACTTAACTTTTTTTAGATCAAATAAATGCAGCCTTGGTGAGCAAAAAAAAGACTCCTTTCATGGAATAAATTATAGTTTACAATATATTCAGATAGAAAACAGCTATTTTAAATTGCAATATTATTTCACAATTTTACTGTATTTTTTTTACTGTAATGTTTTTTGATCAAATAAATGCGGCTTTGGTGAGCAGAAAATACTTATTTCAAGGAATAAACTATTGTTTACAATATATTCAGATAGAAAACAGCTATTTTAAATTGCATTAATATTTCACAATTTTTATTGTATTTTTATTGTAAATATTTTTGATGAGATAAATGCAGCCTTGGTGAGCAGAAAAGACTTCTTTTAAAGACAGACAGCACATTCAAAGTGAAAAATGAAAGACCAGTTCTTAAATACATCAAACCCCTCACACAAACCTCTCAACTAACCAATCAAACATCATATTCACAGACTAAATCATCTAAACAATCAGAATGGCACCACAGGGGAATATATTTATAATATTGGCGCTGTGCTATCAATTTATCAGATATTTACACTCTTCGCCACCCATTTAGAAATTACTCTTGCCATCATTTAGAGCTAACTAGCTCGAAGATACAGCACTCTCTCATTAAAAGCATATAAGCAATACTGCTTGTTTAATCACACACACATTCTCTTCAATAAAACCTCTTTTAATCATCAGGATCCAATGATTAACCTGTAACTCTGAGCTCTGCTGGCCAACTGGAGATTTTTGACTCATCGAATGCATTAAAGACATTTTCTCCATTCAAAAAAGCACAGATTTTAACTATCCACCATATTCCTGACGAGCTTACTGCGTTTTCAATTATGGGAGGCACTTCCGGTTTGGGGAACTTCCATTCAAAAAGGCTGAAACGAATCAAATAAAGCTGATCTGTCAATTTTCCTTCATGATTTATTTTCAGACATCATGAGAATAACATTACACTTGCTATTTTAACATGACGTTATAACAAGAATATCTATGAAGAGCTCTTTTCAGTCGCTGCTTCTTTTCCTCGTATTTTCTTTTTTCCCTTTGCAATCTTCTGTAAAAGTATGAAAAAGGTCAACATATACTGCACATTTGTGGTCTGTTCTCCCGAATTTAATTTACGATATATTCCATTAGTAATTCACTGGAATGCACGAAGACTCACGTCTCTTTCCAGGTTTGTTTTCACAGGTAAATGCAATTTATAATCTGTCAAAATTTAGGAAATCACTTTGAAATAGTATCAGGTAATGCTGAAGTTAATGAACATTTTTGATTAAGGCGACATACAGTAAGTTACATAATACAGATATATATATTACTACATATTACACGCTTTTGGGGTTGTTTGGTCTGTTAAAAGTACCTTGTTGATGCTTTTACACTTTTAAATTTCCTTTTAATGTTCGATGGTTGAAGGGTGAGTAGATTAATGTAATCTCGTGACACTTTTTAAACATATCGCGTTCATAGAGCGAGCATTTCACTGATTGTTTACAGCTTAACGGAAGTTACACCCATAATTTGCGCAAAGCATCATGGGGCGTATAAGGTGGATAGGACATTTATCAGTTATTGGCCATAACATAAAAATTATATTGGCTTATTAGACCAGTCAGAATTGTAATATCAGTGCATCTCTAGAGAATTTATCACTGGGTCATATGCATGTGTTTAATTCAGGATTGTGCACCATTCAAAATTTAACTGTAAATGTCTCAACTAAAATTTCTGAATTTTATTTGAATATGATCAGCAAACAGGATGCAAATTTACTATAGGTTATTGGCCATAACATAAAAATCATAATCAGCTTATTATATCAGTCAGAATTGTAATATCAGTGCATCTTTAGTGAATTGAGCCCTCTCAAAAGCATGCAAACGTTATATAATGTTATTAAATTGTTTTTAAATTACTGAATTTGATTTGATTATGAGTGAACAGGATGCAAATTCGCATTCAATAAAGTAGAATTAAAAAGCAGTGAGAAGTGTAGATTGTAATATTGTGTCTTCTACAATACGAGATTGATGTGAAGCCTGCAGCGTTCAGGACCGAATGAGGACGCTGACAAACAAACCCGCCGCACTTATAGAAACCTACAGCGTCCCACTGACCCAAACTTTAATTCTTTAGTCCATAATGTGGGATGAAATGCAGTCTTCTACACAATGACGAAGCCCGTCAGCGCTGCACACCAGAGGAGTCTGAAAGAGCCGCTGAGAGCACCTGAAGGCACCACAGCATCTAAAGTGCACATACGTGAAGCTCTGTATAGATCACTTCAAGTGTGTAACGTGTTTTCATTACGGTCAGAGGCCGAGTGCATGAAAAACATGAACACACACACACAGCGAGCTCCGTACACACCGCTACACATGAGGGAGAGATGAAAAGGCACGAGACTCACGGCCTGGCAGATGATGGGGTGTTTGATTCGGTTGATGCCTCCAGCGAACACAGCGAACGTCAGGGCCGAGTGGAAGCAGAAGTTCAGAAGCATGTGCCATCCCTTACGACTGATCCGGATTGTACTGGGAGAGCAGGATAAAACACACACACACAACATACGGTCAAACATGTGTAAACCGGATTAAAGCCCTAAATGTGCCTCTGAGTGCATGAGAGACGTACAGGTCATCAGGACATAAACACACGAGAACTGCAGCAAATACATCATTTCACATCATAAGAGAGGGTTATAGAAATATTACTGAAAACAAAAGAGGTCTGAGAACACATAAAAAATAAAAATAAAAATAATTGTCTTATATATTTTAGTACATATGCTTTTTAATAAAAAATAAATATAAAATTAAATAAAATATATAATAAAATACAATAAAATATATTTATTTTTTATATTTTAGAACATTTATATTATTTATAATATATAAATATATATATAATATATATATTTTTTATATATTACAAATAATTATTTGTAGAAAAATATATAAAATAAAAACAATATTAAAAAATATATAAAATATTTTTTAATATTAAAATATTATATTTTATGATATATTTGAGTATATGTTTATTGTATTTTTGAAATAAAATATATAATCAAAACATACATAATAGAACCAATAAACAAAGAAAATATTATTTTGTATGTTTATTATATATATATATATATATATATATATATATATATATATATATATATATATACATACATATATTAAAATGTATCATAAAATGCAATGAATTTAATGTTTTAGTATGTTTATTTTATTTTTTTTAAATATAATATACATTTACACACACACACACACACTCAAACCTGGGTCCCCATGAGCACAACATCTTTTTACAAATTTTACGACCTGAAATCACTTGCTCTCCTTTGTACTTCCTCTCAGAGCGAGTAGATGCAGACGGCCAGTTTCTCACAGCTTAGCTTAAATTAAAAGTCATTATAAAAACCGCACGAACCCGCAGCCCACGGTGCATTAAAACGCTGTCTCTGTAAGTTCAGGAACAGATTTCTTCTCTCAGAGCCATAAATCATGAGCTCAGCTCGACTGAAAGAGCAGAGAGTCTCTCTGGGTCACGAGCTCGAACCTGGCATCACTCCAGTGTGTGTGTGTGTGTGTGTGTGTGTGTGTGTGAGACTCAAGCCTGCAGGAAGAAACGATGTGATGGACTTTAAATAGGTCTCACAGCATTTCCACTTACACTCTTGATAAAGTTGGCAGGATCCGCAGCCAAACACGATCATGCTGTGATGGATACGCCTGTCAGACGCACAACTGTGACATCAACTGTGGCTTTTCCTTTTATAGACTCGCAGGCCGACTTATTTCACTGGCCTTATCATATATTTAATATACATTACGGTTTAAAAAGTTTGGGGTCGGTCAGATTTTTTTTTATGTTTTTGAAATAAGTCTCTTCTGCTCATAACGGCTGCATTTATTTGAGAAAAATGCAGTAAAAATTGTGAAATATTATTCCAATGTAAATAACTGTTTTCTATGTGAATATATAGTAAAGTGTAATTTATTCCTGTGATCAAAGCTGAATTTTCAGCATCATTACTCCAGTCTTCAGTGTCACATGATCCTTCAGAAATCACTCTAATATGAGGATTTGATGATCAAGAAACATTTATGATTATTATCAGTGTTGAACGCACTTCATGTTTTTGTGGAAATCGTAATACATTTTATTTTTCAGGATTTTCTGATGATAGAAAGTAAAAAAACAGCATTTATTTGAAACAGAATCTTTTCTAACATTATAAATGTGTTCACTGTCCCTTTTTATCAATTTAATGTTTCCCTGCGGAATTAAAGTATTAAAAATCGTACTCACCCCAAACTTTTAAACGCTAGTGTAAATGTTTCATAATTTCATACTTCAAAGACAAAATAGATCATGAAATCAGGCAAACTGATCCAAGTTTATGCAGAAACTGAGGGCTGAATTCACACAACAAAAGCACCATTTCTACATGTCAGCTCAAATACCAGCATCTTATTCACATGCAACGTAGTTTAACGACGTTTTAAGTGTGTGTGCTGAACTTCAGCCCACAACATGATGATTAAATCTCTTAAAGAGACACATTAGCCCCAGAGGTTTCCTGGAGAACTCAATAAAGATTCATTTGCGGATAGCCGGAGAAAAGATGACATGATTCTGTGGCTGGAGTGTGATTTCCCCGAAGCCCTGATGATGGACTGATTTCATCTCAAGAGTCTGGCTTGTAAATGAAGGAATCTACATCTACAGCTCACACACACACACACACACACATGAGATACGCCTGACTCACAGTCTGAGGAAAACAAACGTCTAACTGAGACGAAAGCTGTGGATCAGAAGTGGGAGTCGTGACAGTATGTGAAATCTGACAGACGTCCACTTCTGACTCATGAGTGTCTTCATGATGGAAGATCAATAAAGCTGAACTATTCATGAGTGTGTGTGTGTGTGTGTGTGTGTGTGTGTGTGAGTCACAGCCTTATTCACCAGCACATTCACAACAAACCGAAAGACGATCCATTATGCCCTTTTACAAAGCCTTGATTCTACTAGAACAGGTTTTCCTGCTTGAATGTTGATTATTTTCCTCATATTCTCCATTGTTGCGGCTCCTCTCTTCCCAGTCTGTCAGTAACACTCTGTTTA
>NC_137142.1:34625716-34633216 GCF_949319135.1 Squalius cephalus
CAACATCCCAAGAGCTACAATTCATTGAATTGATAATGAACAACAGTTAACAGAAGAACTATGTAGGAGGATTCGACTGTAAAACAAAGTGAGAATTGCACAGCGCATCTGACCTGAAATAACCTGCATGTTCACTCACACAAGCGTATACTGTATATATGAAGCATGTTGAGGAATCTGGAGATAAGAGATGCGTGAGAAATCATCTATACTAATGCATATCAACACTATGTGTGACCCTGGACCACAAACCAGTCACATGGGTCCATTTTCTGAAATTGAGATTTATACATCATCTGAAAGTTGAATAAATAAGCTTTCCATTGATGAACACTACTGGTCAAACGTTTTAGATCGGTAAGATTTTTAATGTGTTTCAAGAAGTCGCTTCTGCTCACCAAGGCTGTATTTATTTGATTAAAAATACAAACAAAAACAGTAATATTGTGAAATATTATAATAATGTAAATCATCTGTTTTCTATGTGAATATACAGTAAAGTGTAATTTATTCCTGTGATCAAAGCTGAATGTTCAGCATCATTACTCCAGTCTTCAGTGTCACATGATCCTTCAGAAATCACTCTAATATGAGGATTTGATGATCAAGAAACATTTATGATTATTATCAGTGTTGAAAACAGTTATTTACATTTTTATTTCATGATGCTATGATGAATAGAAAGTTCAAAAGAACAGCATTTATCTGAAAAATCTAAAGCTTTTGTAACATTAAACACTACCCTTCAAAAGTTTGGGGTCAGTAAGAATTTTAATTTTATTTTTTGGGGAAAAAAATAAAATAAATCAATACTTTTATTCATCAAGGATGAGTTAAAATGATCAAAAGTGACAGTAAAGACATTTATAATGTTAGAAAATATTCTATTTTAAATAAATGCTGTTCTTTTGAACTTTCTATTCATCAAAGAATTTTGAAAGAAAATTTGTACACTGTTTTCAACACTGATAATAATCATAAATGTTTCTTGATCATCAAATCCTCATATTAGAGTGATTTCTGAAGGATCATGTGACACTGAAGACTGGAGTAATGATGCTGAACATTCAGCTTTGATCACAGGAATAAATTACACTTTACTGTATATTCACATAGAAAACAGATGATTTATATTATAATAATATTTCACAATAATACTGTTTTTAATTGTTGTTTTTTTCAAATAAATGCAGCCTTGGTGAGCAGAAGAGAGAGAGACTTCTTTTAAAAACATAAAAAATCTTACCGATCTAAAACTTCTGACCAGTAGTGTATGTTTGTTAGGATAGGACAATATTTGGCCGAAATCTGGAATCTGAGGGTGCAAAAAAATCAAAACATTGCCTTTAAAGTTGTGCATTTATGTTCACGATTGTGCTGCATTCACTCACAAAAATAAATATTTAATATATATTTATGGTAGGAAATTTACTAAATATCTTCATGGAACATGATCTTTACTTAATATCCTAATGATTTTTGGCATAAAAGAAAAATCAATAATTTTGACCCATACAATGTATTGTTGGCTATTGCCACAAATATACCCGTGCGACTCGAGACATTATACTGATAAGACTGTATTTTTCATCAGTTTATTCCCAGCACAACAACAGCGAGAAACATTGATACGATGTAGCATTGATTAATGTCATAATCATTAGTTAACAAACAAGTATTCATTACTTCAATGAGCTCATTGTTTCTGCATTAAATTATTACATTGTTTAAATTAGTACATTTTGAGCTAACTGTGATTTGTATATGTAAATATATATGTATGCTTAGTCTCCTCTGATAACAGATCACTGTAAACTGTAATGTGAACTCATGAACTTTCTGTAAAGCTGCTTTGAGACGATTGTGAAAAAGTAAATGTGAATTGAATTGACCTCAAATAACACAAAAGACGTTTAACAGCGGAGCCGTTGCATAACAGCACGATTTCAACACTCGACCGATTCACACTAGAACAAATTACCAGCAACAATGAGCGAGAGAGGAAGAGGAGTGACAGGAGCGGATGAGAGGAAGGATTGAACACATTATCACGTCCCTGTCCTTCACATGAGCTTTACTACACGCGTGTGTGTCCTTCACATGAGCCTTACTACACGCGTGTGTCCTTCAGGAGCGATTCAGATGATGGTGTCGTGTTTAACAGGACAGGGTGAGAAAGTCTTTAATATCTCTGACTCGTGACGTCTGCAGAACACGCTGAAACAGCCAATCTCACAAAACCTCAGAACAATAAAGAAAGCAATTTCCATAAAAGAAATAAATAATATTTTTAAGAGCGTTTCACACTATTAGCATATTCGCATCTGTTTTTCTCAGCTGTAAACACAGATCTGAGGAGACGCGGCTCTGACGCCAGTAGCGAACGAGGAGAGACAGGTGCGCTTCAGCATTCGGGCTTTTCAGGGGCGCATCTTGTGACATCACTTCCTGTTTCTGGTTGAGTTCATATTTCAGTCGACTAGAGTTTGTTTGGAAGTAAACAATTTAACAATAACAATTTAAGCAAACAAATTAATAATTAGGATTATTATAATTTTTTATTACATTTTTGCAATTTTCATGCAATAAATAAATAAATAAACACATACATACATATATACACTCACCTAAAGGATATAGGAACACCTGTTCAATTTCTCATTAATGCAATTATCTAATCAACCAATCACATGGCAGTTGCTTCAATGCATTTAGGGGTGTGGTCCTGGTCAAGACAATCTCCTGAACTCCAAACTGAATGTCAGAATGGGAAAGAAAGGTGATTTAAGCAATTTTGAGCGTGGCATGGTTGTTCATGCCAGACGGGCCGGTCTGAGTATTTCACAATCTGCTCAGTTACTGGGATTTTCACGCACAACCATTTCTAGGGTTTACAAAGAATGGTGTGAAAAGGGAAAAACATCCAGTATGCGGCAGTCCTGTGGGCGAAGATGCCTTGTTGATGCTAGAGGTCAGAGGAGAATGGGCCGACTGATTCAAGCTGATAGAAGAGCAACTTTGACTGAAATAACCACTCGTTACAACCGAGGTATGCAGCAAAGCATTTGTGAAGTCACAACACGCACAACCTTGAGGCGGATGGGCTACAACAGCAGAAGACCCCACCGGGTACCACTCATCTCCACTACAAATAGGAAAAAGAGGCTACAATTTGCACAAGCTCACCAAAATTGGACAGTTTAAGACTGGAAAAATGTTGCCTGGTCTGATGAGTCTCGATTTCTGTTGAGACATTCAGATGGTAGAGTCAGAATTTGGCGTAAACAGAATGAGAACATGGATCCATCATGCCTTGTTCCCACTGTGCAGGCTGGTGGTGGTGGTGTAATGGTGTGGGGGATGTTTTCTTGGCACACTTTAGGCCCCTTAGTGCCAATTGGGCATCGTTTAAATGCCACGGCCTACCTGAGCATTGTTTCTGACCATGTCCATCCCTTTATGACCACCATGTACCCATCCTCTGATGGCTACTTCCAGCAGGATAATGCACCATGTCACAAAGCTCGAATCATTTCAAATTGGTTTCTTGAACATGACAATGAGTTCACTGTACTAAAATGGCCCCCACAGTCACCAGATCTCAACCCAATAGAGCATCTTTGGGATGTGGTGGAACGGGAGCTTCGTGCCCTGGATGTGCATCCCACAAATCTCCATCAACTGCAAGATGCTATCCTATCAATATGGGCCAACATTTCTAAAGAATGCTTTCAGCACCTTGTTGAATCAATGCCACGTAGAATTAAGGCAGTTCTGAAGGCAAAAGGGGGTCAAACACGGTATTAGTATGGTGTTCCTAATAATCCTTTAGGTGAGTGTATATATATATATATATATATATATATATATATATATATATATATATATATATATATATAAATATAAGAATATAAGAAGTATAATAAACAGTACAGAAACTATTAGACTAATGAGAATTTAATGAGACTCACCAATAATAATATTAATAATGCATAAGTATAATGTCTAAATTATTTTCAAGAAAATGTAGGGGAAAATCTGCTTTATTTGGATAAGAAATGATTCTGTCACAATGCAAATCATGATGATAATTGTCCTAAAAATAGGCATATTTTTCTTCATGATTCTGTGAGATTCTCTACATCTGATTCACTCGAGGGCTGATCACGACAGAACGATGTGTGTGTGAAATCCATCAGCTGAACACACAGTAACGCTGCTCTGTTTGTTTGCACAGAATGAAAGCGTGTCTCTGATAGAAACATCTCCAGGCCTAGCGCTGATTAACTTTAATCATTTACACAAGCATTAGACAGATCTGAGCCACACGAGACCTTGATGATCACCTGCTCACTTTCATGTGCATTTACACTGAATCATCCCCATAAAGAGAGCGAGACACACTGAGATCATCAAGACACCGTCAGAAGAGCCCTGTGTGTGATGCTGTTGAGGAGAGATTAAAGGACGCACACACACACGTCCTCTGGCATCTGCGTGCACAGGTGTGTTCAGGATCAGTCACCTGAGCATCTGTCAGCCAATCAGAATCAACATCAGCTGTGCAGGAAGATGATATTTCAGCACTTCAGTTATGAGGCATTATCAGCCATAAACACACCATAACCACTGCTACTGTCAAGACACATCGAGAACACGCTTCACATCATGATTAAAAGATAGAAACGGGAGATTAGATTTTGTATTGTGACATTATTTTCATGACTGTTAAGCACATTTACTTTTCTCATTATCATAATGCTAAACAAATAAATAAATGAATGTAAAAAAAAAAATACATACTGTATGTATATACATAAATAGCAAATTATTCATAAATCATGGCAGTATTTGCTGTAAAGCATTTATGATGATTTAATCAGTATACAATGCATTTATCTATGGATTAATTCAATATTTAATTTTATATACTGAATAAATAAAATTAATTATTTATAAATCATGTTTTATTGTCTTTAAGCTGATTTAAAGGCAATACAATCATATGGTGATGATGAGATTTGATTTTTTTTTAAAACATGCACTGTATTACAGTCATTATATTATGTACTGTATTGATAAAACCAAACAGTTGAACTACACAGACACAATACAGTTCTGAGAATTAGGGTGGAAAATGTGTTTAATTGCCATGAAAATAAATTCACAAATAAAAACTTAGCCTTAAAACAGGCATTACCTTAAAAGCAAAATATTATTAAACAAAGAAAAAACAACAAGAACATTTTGGAATAAGATTAAGGTTATTTGTTTATTTATTGACAATTCAAATAATTTCCCCTCGAACGAACGAATGAATCAATGGACGAATCAATGGACGAATCAATGAACGAATCAATGAACGAATCAATGAACGAATCAATCAATCTAATCTAACCCCTAAAAATAGATTTCATTTTCAAAACAAAATATTTTAATTTTGGGCAGAAATGTGACCTGGACATGTTTTCATGAGATAATTCTGTCCATCTTTTGTGAAAGCCCAGTGAGAGGTGTAACAGCACACACACTGAGAGTAAATCACACACGGCTGATGAGTGTTTCCTCGTCTCTTCAACACACACACACACACACTCCGTTTGCCATAGTAAAGCAGCGGCAGCTTCAGAGAACACTGGAAACACACCGCTGTGTATCTGAGCACCAGATTAAGATGAGGCTTTGAGACAGGGACGTTTCCAGGGAGGCTGATGTGCAAATTAATATTTATCAAACCCGCTCTCTTTACTGTGGAACAGTGGAACTGAAGCACTGAAACACTGAAGCACTGAAACACTGAAACACTGGACTGACCAATCAACATCCAGGACCAACTACCATCATTCTGTAATTTCATTGAGAAAATCTACATCTCTGGCGGACTGAAGGCGCATGCATTACAGTACAGATGCATTACAGTACAGATGCATTACAGTAATGATGCATTACAGTACAGATGCATTACAGTACAGATGCATTACAGTACAGATGCATTACAGTACAGATGCATTACAGTACAGATGCATTACATCATTACATCATTACAGTACAGATGCATTACAGTACAGATGCATTACATCATTACAGTACAGATGCATTACAGTAATGATGCATTACAGTACAGATGCATTACATCATTACAGTACAGATGCATTACAGTACAGATGCATTACATCATTACAGTACAGATGCATTACAGTACAAATGCATTACAGTACAGATGCATTACAGTACTGTAATGCATTACAGTACAAATGCATTACAGTACAGATGCATTACAGTACAGATGCATTACAGTAATGATGCATTACAGTAATGATGCATTACAGTACAGATGCATCACAGTAATGAGAACTGGGGTGGAAAATGTGCTTAATTATCATGAAAATAAATAAATTCAAAAACCATATTAGCCCTAAAATAGGCATATTCTTCAAAGCAAAATACTGTATATTCTGTGATTATTAAATAAAAGGGGGAATAAAACATTTAGGAACAAGAACAAGGTTTTTTCACAATGTGACATTTTTATTGACAATTAAGCACATTCTCCCATCAAATTCCCATTACTACAATGCACATAAATTAATATATCAATAAATCATGGTAGTATTTATTGTCTTGCCTGCTTACCTTTTAAATGCAGTGCCATTTTATTATTTATTATTAATTGTATTATTAATTACTTGAGAATGATAAAAAATTAAACGGAGAGGTATTAAATAAATGAGAATTGGGGTGGAAATTGTGCAGAAATATCATGAAAATAATGTTAAAATATGGGGGGGGAGAAGCCCTCGTTTTTTGCTTTAAATTTTTGGCTGAAATGTGACCGGGACATATTTCCAAGAGATTACTGAAGGAAAAACATTAGATTTTTCACATGGTGACATTAAGCAAGAACATTTTCCCCTTTCCTGGCTGCGCGCAACAAAAACCTGTTACTAAAGACACGACTCTGCGCGCCAGAATCCATCATCATTTGAGCACGGCCTTATGTACGCCGCTACGCTTCCCTCTCTGTGCAATCTCTCTGCACTCTTTGATTATGTCGTGCATGACGGTCCAATCTCACACACTGACAGCTCTTCTGGCCCGTAAGCGGTGCCTCAGCCCGTCCCGAAGCCATTTACATGTGGGCCGCTCATCAGGACGCGGTGTGGCCCGGGCCAGGGCTAATCTCAGCACACAGATTAGATTTCAGCTTTGATAGTCCGGCGCATCGCTCATCTGCCCCGCGGGTGTTAGCATCAGACCCACACGGGTGTTGAGACCCACATCGACACACACATGCACATGAGGAGTCACTAACGCACATTAATCTGTGTGTACGAGCAAAGTGTTACAGGGAGCAGGAGCTTTTTCTTCCTTCAAATAATGATTCATCTACAACTGCGAACGTTTAGTAGGTGAGTAAATATCCCGACCCGCCACACTACTGTAACACACACACACACACACACACACACACACACACACACACACACACAGAGAGAAACA
>NC_137142.1:34635716-34640716 GCF_949319135.1 Squalius cephalus
CTGTAACACACACAGAGAAACACAGACCTGTTACACTACTGTAACACAGACAAACACACAGACCCGCCACACTACTGTAACACACACACACAGACCTGCCACACTACTGTAACACACACAGAGAAATACACAGACCCGCCACACTACTGTAACACACACACACAGACCTGCCACACTACTGTAACACACACAGAGAAACACAGAACTGTTACACTACTGTAACACACACAGAGAAACACAGACCCGCCAGACTACTGTAACACACACAGAAAGAAACACACAGACCCGCCACACTACTGTAACACACACAGAGAAACACACAAACCTGCTACACTACTGTAACACACACAGAGAAACACACAAACCTGCTACACTACTGTAACACACACAGAGAAACACACAAACCTGCTACACTACTGTAACACACACAGAGAAACACACAGACCTGCTACACTACTGTAACACACACACACACACACACACACACACACAGACCTGCCACACTACTGTAACACACACAGAGAAACACAGACCTGTTACACTACTGTAACACACACAGAGAAACACAGACCCGCCACACTACTGTAAAACACACAGAAAGAAACACACAGACCTGCCACACTACTGTAACACACACAGAGAAACACACAGATCCGCCACACTACTGTAACACACACACAGACCTGCCACACTACTGTAACACACACAGAGAAACACAGACCTGTTACACTACTGTAACACAGACAGAGAAACACACAGACCCGCCACACTACTGTAACACACACACACAGACCTGCCACACTACTGTAACACACACAGAGAAACACACAGACCCGCCACACTACTGTAACACACACACACAGACCTGCCACACTACTGTAACACACACAGAGAAACACAGAACTGTTACACTACTGTAACACACACAGAGAAACACAGACCCGCCAGACTACTGTAACACACACAGAAAGAAACACACAGACCCGCCACACTACTGTAACACACACAGAGAAACACACAGACCTGCCACACTACTGTAACACACACAGAGAAACGCACAGACCTGCCACACTACTGTAACACACACACACACACACACACACACACACACACAGACCTGCCACACTACTGTAACACACACAGAGAGAAACACACAGACCCGCCACACTACTGTAACACACACAGAGAAACACACAGACCCGCCACACTACTGTAACACACACACACACAGACCTGCCACACTACTAGGGCTGAAACGATTAGTCGACAATAAAAAATTGTCGACAAATATCTTTGTTGTCGAGTAGTCGTTTGATCCCACGTGACCTAATGTAAGGGCCTGCAATATCGCGATTTGACCGCTACGGCGCTGTAGCGCTAGAGTGTAATGCAGCCGTTACAAATGCTATTGCGGTAGAAGAAAACACAGCGCGAATTATGACGGAGTGCAAACGAATCCGAACTAGCAAGGTGTGTGAAAGTTTCACAAAACTTCAAACCAAGAATACTGTCGTGTGCAATACATGCAAGGCGGAACTGGCTTTTCACGGGAGCACAACATGCATGTTAAAGCACTTAAAGAAGAAACACCCCGGCACAAGATGAGCCAGTGAGAGGTGAATGTTCTCCAGCTGGAGCTAAATAACTAGCAGTAAATCTCTTTATTAGATAATGCAATACTACTAATAATAGCAATAATATTAACAATAATAATATAATTACAGTAATGTGATGATTTATTTTTGCATAGAATAAAGCTTGATCGAGCTTAGGAGTCAGGGCTGTTTTTATTATTGTAACTCTATTAGGTAACGTTATTACAGTCTTATCACTTGCCTGTATGTTATTCCATATTTATGAAGACTTACAAAAGGAGATGTTATGAAGAATATCACGTCAGTTAATGTTTTATACTGTAAATTAAAAGGTGAATGAGAATGTCTCTGTCAGCTCAGCTCAATTGTCATGTCAATTTTTTAAAATAATGTTATTCTTATAATAATTGTTTGCAGTTTAAGTTTATCTGTAATGCAGCTGATAATTTTTTTTTCTATTGAAAGAGAACAGAATATTTAACCAATGCTTAGTGCATTTGTGTGTGATTTGAGTTGGACAGAATTCTGAAAACTTAAAGAGAATGACCTGTTTAGTTGGCTCAAAGTTCACCAAAACAACCATTTCAAAAGCTGAAGTGATTTTCTTTTTTTATATTATATAGTTAGAATATGTATAACTCAGTGTTTTAACTAATTGAAAAGGCTGAATAATCGTTCCAAACGTACTGATTAGTCGGCGAAATAATCGACGATTAGTCGATTAATCGTTCTAATAATCGTTAGATTAATCGATTATCAAAATAATCGTTTGTTGCAGCCCTACACACTACTGTAACACACACACAGACCTGCTACACTACTGTAACACACACACACACACACACACACACACACACACACACACACACACACGCCACACTACTGTAACACACACAGAGAAACACACAGACCCGCCACACTACTGTAACACACACACACAGACCTGCCACACTACTGTAACACACACAGAAAGAAACACACAGACCCGCCACACTACTGTAACACACACAGAGAAACACACAGACCTGCCACACTACTGTAACACACACACACAGAGAAACACACAGACCTGCTACACTACTGTAACACACACAGAGAAACACACAGAGCCGCCACACTACTGTAACACACACACACACACACACACACACACACACACACACACACACACACACAGAGAAACACACAGACCCACTACACTACTGTAACACACACAGAGAAACACACAGACCTGCGACACTACTGTAACACACACACACACACACACACACACACACACACACACAGAGAGAAACACACAGACCCACTACACTACTGTAACACACACAGAGAAACACACAGACCCGCCACACTACTGTAACACACAGAGAGACACAGACCCGCCACACTACTGTAACACACACACAGACCTGCCACACTACTGTAACACACACAGAAAGAAACACACAGACCCGCCACACTACTGTAACACACACAGAGAAACACACAGACCCGCCACACTACTGTAACACACACACACACACACACAGAGAAACACACAGACCCACTACACTACTGTAACACACACAGAGAAACACACAGACCTGCGACACTACTGTAACACACACACACACACACACACACACACACACACACACACACACACACACACAGAGAAACACACAGACCCACTACACTACTGTAACACACACAGAGAAACACACAGACCCGCCACACTACTGTAACACACAGAGACACACAGACCCGCCACACTACTGTAAAACACACACACACACACACACACACACACCCGCCACACTACTGTAACACACACACACAGACCCCCCACACTACTTTAACACACAGAGAGAAACACAAAGACCCGCCACACTACTGTAACACACACACACACCCGCCACACTACTGTAACACACACAGAGAAACACACAGACCTGCCACACTACTGTAACACACACAGAGAAACACACAGACCCGCCACACTACTGCAACACACAGAGAGAAACACACAGACCCGCCACACTACTGTAACACACAGAGAGAAACACATAGACCTGCCACACTACTGTAACACACACACACACACATACACAGACCCGTCACACTACTGTAACACACAGAGAGAAACAAACAGACCTGCTACACTACTGTAACACACACACAGACCCGCCACACTACTGTAACACACACAGAGACCCGCCACACTACTGTAACACACACACAGACCTGCCACACTACTGTAACACACACAGAAAGAAACACACAGACCCGCCACACTACTGTAACACACACAGAGAAACACACAGACCTGCCACACTACTGTAACACACACACACAGAGAAACACACAGACCTGCTACACTACTGTAACACACACAGAGAAACACACAGAGCCGCCACACTACTGTAACACACACACACACACACACACACACACACACACACACACACACACACACACACAGAGAAACACACAGACCCACTACACTACTGTAACACACACAGAGAAACACACAGACCTGCGACACTACTGTAACACACACACACACACACACACACACACACACAGAGAGAAACACACAGACCCACTACACTACTGTAACACACACAGAGAAACACACAGACCCGCCACACTACTGTAACACACAGAGAGACACAGACCCGCCACACTACTGTAACACACACACAGACCTGCCACACTACTGTAACACACACAGAAAGAAACACACAGACCCGCCACACTACTGTAACACACACAGAGAAACACACAGACCCGCCACACTACTGTAACACACACACACACACACACAGAGAAACACACAGACCCACTACACTACTGTAACACACACAGAGAAACACACAGACCTGCGACACTACTGTAACACACACACACACACACACACACACACACACACACACACACAGAGAAACACACAGACCCACTACACTACTGTAACACACACAGAGAAACACACAGACCCGCCACACTACTGTAACACACAGAGACACACAGACCCGCCACACTACTGTAAAACACACACACACACACACACACACACACACACACACCCGCCACACTACTGTAACACACACACACAGACCCCCCACACTACTTTAACACACAGAGAGAAACACAAAGACCCGCCACACTACTGTAACACACACACACACCCGCCACACTACTGTAACACACACAGAGAAACACACAGACCTGCCACACTACTGTAACACACACAGAGAAACACACAGACCCGCCACACTACTGCAACACACAGAGAGAAACACACAGACCCGCCACACTACTGTAACACACAGAGAGAAACACATAGACCTGCCACACTACTGTAACACACACACACACATACACAGACCCGTCACACTACTGTAACACACAGAGAGAAACAAACAG